>NC_137048.1:22827086-22954586 GCF_032717465.1 Coenobita brevimanus
TCTACTTCACTCAAGTATACTTGTCACGTTCCTCCCTGACTCATTATATCAAAGAGTATAATTTGTGGACATACCAACATACTGATCCTCTTTCAGCTAGGGTTATCAGTCATCAGAGGAAAATGAGTCGTAGAAGAAGTTAACTGTTAGGCAAACATAGGTTATAGAAAGTGAAGAACGTGTGGAAGAAAATAATATTTGTACCTAATATAATAATTGACTGACGCTTTGATCTCTGCGGGTGAAACGGAAAACTGTTTATTATAAGTGGTAAGAATTAAGACGCTCCAGTCGGATTGAGCCTGGTTAGGTTTATATCAAAGCGATGGTTGGGGTTTATTGCTCACGTAATGCCACTCAGGGATGAGTGAGGCTGGTTACTCTCATCTAAAATGTCAGGACCAACTTGCCTAGCCACGGATTCCTACGCTGTTAATGGGGCAACACAGGATTAGATGATGGTGATGATGAAGAAATATGACTTCGTAGGACCGAGTAAACAGTTCATGAAAATCGTAGATTTATACTGTCAAGGTCTCAGTTTGATGGTGCAGCAGAATTATGCTTATCATTCCCTCCGTCTGTGAGGACATCCGTGCATCTTGAAATGAAAGGATCATGAATATGGCTGGTTGGTATTTTTTTCCTTTGAGGAAACAATCTTGAGTCCCATCCGTTGGTTCCTTCTCCAGTCATTTGATGCTTCATCAGGAGCATAAAGGCCTGGGTCTCGGCTAGTCATTCCAGACATGTGGAGTGAAAGTCACCAATTGCTTGAGCCTGTGTGGCTGTATCTACACTAAATTCCAACTGTACCCTGGACATGAACAATTAATGGCCTCATCTGACTGAAGCGCCTTAACCAACTAAATAGCCAGTCTTGTCTAAAATAGAAACTGGTCCTGGCAAACATAGATATCGCTGTACTCACTATGCAGATAGACTTTGAAGTTCAGTATAAACTTGCTATAAACTGCGCTCGGTAAAAGTAATGTCTAGTGTCTACGAAAATAACCGAACGAGGAGAAAATCTTTTTCTGGTATACAAAAATTTAGAAGTTCCAACTAGGCTTTGAAATGTAAAAATACATAGTTCTATTACTATTGTTCCTGTAAAGTCCTTACCGTTCTGAAGGCATATACCATCGAACATAGTGCCATATGCTAATAAGGAAAATTAATAGAGAAAAATGAAGTTTGTATTATTTAAATAATCTTTTAGTTGTAAAAGGTTGCAGCGGTTATATATGATAGTGTAACGTCATGTATCTTCATATGATCAAAAAAATACCGTAAATTACGAAAACGTACAACAGGAGAATTCTTCTATATTTCATATAGATAGTCTGCATCTTAAGGAGAGTCATCCTACCTTTGTTTTTTTCATCTGAGTAATAAAAGTTTCGTCCGATAATAATATTTCTATTCTTGATTATATAGTACCGTGAGTTGTTCAGATGGAAGAAACTGTGCACACATATTGAACTTACACTGTACCATCACCTATAAACACAAGTTCAGCATCGGGGTACACTACATTTTCCTCCAATAATATTTAGGTCAGGGCCTGGCCAGCCAGCGTACCCTGCGGGAGAATGGTACACACCAAACACTCAGCTCGCTTTCCAAGGACGAATTTTAAAAGTTTTGGCTGGGTGGAAATAAACTCACAGGCTTTCCTGCTTTATCTGACCACCACCATAGCTCGGGAAGTCACGAGAGAAGTCATTATCTCAAATTTCGTTCCTAGTGAATGTCCTTATTCCTCTTCAGTCCGATGATGTATTTTCAGTTTTAGTCATGATACTACCCTTATTATTCTTGGGGATCCGGAGGTGAGAGAGAGAGAGAGAGGTGGGGGGGGGGCGTTTTATATCATGAACCCTGGCGCGTTAGAGAGGCTTCCTTCGACCAGAACATGTATTATTATTGTGCTGCATAAATGATCAGCATACGGAAAATAGACAGGTGTAGATAGGCTGGCCAATAAATACAAATATGTAGAGATAAAGAGATAAGCACATTTTTAGTCTTCCGTATAAACATATGTAGCCAGCAAGACAAAGTGATAAATATTAGACTGACATTTTTTTTAACCAGATAGAATAGAAAGCTAAACAGATAGACAGACCTACAGATAAAGAGAAAAGAGGAAGTGTTGCTGAAGTCTAAATGGTGGTCGTGGTATAAGAAAGAGAAATAGACCAACGGAAGCAAGAAAATAAGCAGATAGATCGATGGGCAGACAAAAAATTTAGAAGTTTGAAAGCTTAGGATAGTGTTCATGGTGCAAGACAGATAACTAGAAAGAGGATAAGCAGACACGATAGAGGTAAATAGGCAGAGTGAGTGACACGAAAAAAAAAAAAAATGAAGCTCAGTTTACTGCAGTGGACATGGTGTAGGATAGAAGCCAGACAAAATAGACAGCCGGATAGACAGACAGAAAGAAAGAAAAACAGAGACCATTTGGAAGGGTTTGATGGTAGGACTAGAGTAGGACGAAGCCTGCAAAACAGTGGTGTGATTGCTTCCCGGAAAACCTTTTGAGGACAATGTGCAGTGGGAGGGGGCTGTTTGGAGCATGGAGCGACCTAGATGTGGGAGGATTAAGCTAACGTGAGAGAGAGAGAGAGAGAGAGAGAGAGAGAGAGAGAGAGAGAGAGTACAACGTCGAGTTTGGATACTGGAGAGAAAGAGAGGCTCGAGCAAAAGAAAGGATAGAAAGGGGGTTGAAGAAAATAAAAAAGAAGTGTTATTTGAGAGTGCGTGGGGGAAACGAGAAAAAGTGCTGAGGAGAGGGAAGCGTTGATGAAGAGTGACGGCGGCGTAGAGGGAGAGAGAAAGGGTACTGTAGGAGAGAGGGTGGGTCCGAGGGAGAGAATATACTGTGCCATGTATTCTGGTCTTCTGTAATGAGTGTAACTCTATGGTCCAGCATTCCCTACTGTGGCCATGTGGTTAGCCAAGTGATCAGCCATCTGACAGGACGCAATTTCGACGGCAGGTTGAGGGGCGGAACAGTCTGATACTTTTAATTTTGCTAAAGCAGGCATTACTGGTCGTCTACAAAAAGCCGACATGTCATGACAATCACAAAATTACTAGATGCTGGAGATTCTCTGGATGCCTTTGGTGTGGTGCGATGTGGAAGCGTGACTTTGTGTTGTGACGAGTTGTGAGAGGATGGTGTGGTTTGATGTGGAATGATGTGGTGTGGCTTCGCTGAAGTTGCTAAAGTATGCAGGAGTAAAGCACCACGCATCCAAAATAGTGTGTGAGCGAGAGAGACAGACACGAATGCAGAAAGAGATGCTTCCTCACCCGAGAATGCCCACTCTAATACCATCAAATCAGTCACGAGTAAGACAACACTAGCTTGTATTCACAACAGACGGTAGATATCAGCTTGGAAGTAGTGACATGTAAAGGTGAATAACAGAGAGGGCTGCTGCGGGTCATTGGAAACAAAATGTTAAGTCTGTCCAGAATCCGACGTATAAAATGAAATAAATAAATAAATAACGCGTCAGCACTTGGATATTTATTTACTGAAGAGACTATACTGAGATACGCAAGGGTTATGTTCTGACTCAGGATTGGTGAACTGCTGGAAGAGAGAGAGAGAGAGAGAGAGAGAGAGAGAGAGAGAGAGGCTGTTTTGTGCTGGTACCCTGCATGTATAGGGCAGTAACTACCTTATATATTGAAATGTAAGAACGTCAGAACCAGCAGCCAAATATACATTAATATTCAGGTTTCATGTCTGTTTTGAAAGTGAGGGGAGCATATTGGGAGACAAATGCTAACTCCCGTGATATACTCGTAATGATGCCTTTTATATTTTGCTTTCGCTTGTACCAGATACCTTTATTAGGTTTAGAACAGGAGGACCATTTCTCGTGCGTTATGGGGAAGGGCCGCTCAGCAACTACGAGGAGCCTCCGGTGGCCGGGTCGGTACTGTAGTTCTCCGGACCTGTTTTCAGTTCCACATTGAGACGGACGTTTTCGATGGCAAAGTAGTATTTCCTGTCATGTGATTTCATATGTTTGCACGCTGTGGAGGTTCCCTCGATCACAAATATGGACTCTCTTATTCGCAAACACAGCCAGTCCAACACAACTTCCACATCCACTTCCCGACTTACTGTACATTACAAAATTGTTCCAGATCTGTACCCGTACATGAAACATTGGATGGGAGCGAGTCACTTCTCCATACACAGATAGTGGTGTCCCTCGGCCCTGCGGGTCAGTTGTCCTTCAGTACCCTTAAAACACGACTTGAACTTTGTATGGTAGAGCTGACCGCCTATGTTGTGCAAGCCGCAGTGTCGTTGTGATTCATACATCCCTGCATAATTTTCTGCTTCTATAACCCCCCCTTTTTTTTTATCAGTATCTATTTTTTTCTTTCACTTTTTTTTTCTGCGTTCACTAACTTGAATCTTTATTATTCTTATTACTAAAGTTATGAGTCAGCCAAATGTGTGCGCCTAGTGCCCAGTCAACATGAATCGTTTCCGCAATACGCACGATAACCCACTAAGGAGCAGTATGCAGACTATCCTGTACATAGTCTTCATTAACCGTTTTGCAGTGAGACGCTTCCCTAAAACTACTCAGAATCGTCTGAGAATAGCAGGAATGAAATGAAAGAGACATCACCCTGTTGAAGGGGTTACGTAAATGAAGGAAAATTATCTCATCAACACAGGTATATGCTTTTAACTCGTCCTTTTGCGATGGAGGGGTTGGTGGTGTGTGTTGCCCGATGTGTCTGTCTGCCTGAACAAAGTAACTTAAAAACAGAGTTCGTCCTATTAGAATCAAACTTTGCGGATGGCTTGAGAGTATGCCAAGAGACTGACTTCATATTCTGAGAATAAAAACATGGATAAACAATTTTTTAACAGCTCCTATGCGCTTTAGACCAAACTTTGTGGAAAGGTTCAAGGTAATGCATGGATGAAGGGATTCGGTCTCAGGATAATTCATCAGCGGTCTAGGACACAGGGCAAAGTCATATATTCGACCCTATAACTAAAACAGTTTTGATTCCATTTGATGTAAACATAGTGGAAGGATTAAGGGTCAGTCAAAGGTGAAAAGGCTTGATTTTGAAAACTTGAAAGCACTCAGATAGTGCATACTTCCGCCAGTGCTGGATACTGATCCGCCCCCAAATTTAATCAATTCTTTCTTGGCCCGTGGCCCACTCTTCCTCAAAATCTCATTGAAATTCATTGAGAAGTTTTGGAGACATTGTGCGGTAGGATCCGGATCCGGATCCGCTCTCATATTTAGTCAAATCTTTCTTGGCCCATGACCCACCGTTCCACAAAATTTCATTGAAATTCATTGAGAACTTTTGGAGGTATCGTCTGTACAAACAGACAAACATAGGTGAATACATAACCTCCTCCAGCTTCATTGGCGGAGGTACTAATTGTGTGAAGTTCAAGGTCACGGAGCATAATCGTATGTTCGACTATTATACCCATTGTGGGGTGCCGATGATGCATTCTTTGAGTGCTCCATGTTATTATTTGGCCACCGCATGAGTATTTCTTCCAGGGTGGAACACTTCCCGCTCCTATTGGCGAAATATAAAACTGTTGACATTAAATCATTCATCCTGGGTATGTCATTTATCGTTACATTTTTTGCAGCTACCAGGCTACGTTATTCATTTTAAGGGGATATCTCTTGTAGTGAAAAGGTTAGTCATGAGTGTACTTAAAACCTTTGGTTTTTAAAGTCATTAATAAGCTGAAAAAATTATTTACAGATGGGTAGCATAAAAAAGAGAGCACGTTGTAACCCACTTTAGTGCCATCATACTTTTTTTTCCCTATCTCCAGATGATGATGATAAGTTTGGACGATTGTTCGAGTGGGCGAAGTTAGATGCAGACTACTACTTCATTAAAAGAAAGCTCCAATAACTTGTATATGATTGCGTGGTAGTAGCAAGAATATAATATAAAAGGAGTCATTGTATAATGGCAGACGATTTTTGACAGTTTTGAAAAGCCTCTTACAGCCAAAACTTTGTCAATTAAGGAAGCTTGCCAGGTTTTTGAGTGCACGCCCACACAACATGGCACTGAATGCACGGCCAGACATAAAAGCAGTGAGTCCACATCTGTACACAAAACACTGATTGCACTCCCACGCACAAAAACAGGTACAAATGCACTGCAGATTACGCTCACACACACACACACACACACACACACACACACACACACACACACACACACACACACACACACACACACACACACACACACACACACACACACACACACACACACACACACACACACACTTGTACTCAGAAAATCGAGCAGCACTCCTGACCCACTACAATATTTCATAATTCTTCACCGCTTTTATCAGACACGAGAACAAAACAAAGAACTGTCTGTGCGCGGAGATGTATTGGCGTGCTCGATATAAAATACGGGGGGGAAATTTTTCATTTTTCGCCGCGATAAACGTGTTTTCCTCTCCACGCTGCTCTTTTTCGGATTTATTGTAGTGTTTGTCCATACAGGCATAGGGGCTCTTGGTCTAGTAGATTTAACAGGTTCTCTTTTTCTTCATTCTTTACCACTGTTTTTCTGTTTGTTATCTGTTGATGTGATTGCCTCTAGAGACTGACTGGCATCTCTTTATTACTATTACATATACATTTGTGATACGCTTGACTTAGGAGGCTCTTATACCTTCTCTTTCCTTCTAATATTTTTCTCCCTGTGGCACGTTCGAGTTAGAGGCTCTGTAGCACGTTTTCCTTAGCAGTTCATTTTTTTCCTTTTGCCCGTAGTCTCGTTGGTTAAGGAAACTCCCTAACACCTCTTCCTAAGTGATACATTTTGCTGATTGCATCTTATTACCCTTTTCTGTGTTATATAAATCCTAATGTCGCTATACTCTGCACAAATAACGTGCAAACGAATGTTTGTCAGCCTTACCCAAAAATAAATCACTAAGGAAGAAGTGTTAGGGAGCTTCCTTACCCGATCAGAATTCGAGCCATGGTGCTGTGATATTCTCTTGGACTTAGGAGGCTTTTTGACACCTCTCTTTCACCGATTTATTTCTGCTTATGGCATAAAGGATGTAAGGGAGGGTCTAGCACCACTTTCATACTGCTTATTTTTGCATTTGTTGCGTCGATATTCTTGCAGGTTAAGAAATATTCGTGTAGGCTAGGTGTAGAAGAGTCTAACATCTCTTCTTTGCTAGTTTATTTCCGCTTATGGTACTCTTAATCAAAAATCCTTTTAGACCTACACTACCGGGGCTCCGAACTAATGACTCAAGATTACAACCCTGAAATTTTTTAATCCGAAGACATATTTCTTTTATTTCTTGTTGTCACTATACGATAACGTTTAGATTCTGGCGAGACTTTTTGATCTGTACGAGCTATATGTAACTTCAATAACCTTTTGAGTGTGAGATATCTTTAATCACCTGAATAAAATCGCCTGGAGGCAGCAAGAATGAGCCAGGAATTGACGTCAGCCCTATTCCAGCGGTAAAACATGCTTGAGTATTGCAAATTACTGTATGTTAGATCTCTTTAGGTTGTGACCCACCTTCAAGGCAGTGTGTAAGAGCTGTTTGCTGTAAGTGGACGTTGATATTCTCCTGCGTTGCTTTTATAAACTGTCGATAACAAAGCTTTTAGAGATATTTGTTTATATATTTTGTTTTTGATGCTACCAAACAAATTAATTTAGCTTACGAGAGACATCTGGTAATGGAGGGTTAAAAACAATCTATTGAACACTTACTGTTTCCATAGCTGAATATCCTCGTCCGGCTGTAGCTAGAATAAGTGAAAAAGGCGTCATTGCACTGAAAGAGTTGAGAAATATAAATAACATACACGAAAATGTTCAAACGTGTGATGGAAACTAAATCACCGGGAAACGGGTGGTGGAGAGCCCTTTATGCCTACAAGGACTCACGCCACGCTTTCCCTTCTGGTCGAATATTCAGCATTTTGTCCTTTCGCTAAAACAGTTCTCACATACACTGGATAAATCGTCTGTCAGCAATAAGGATAAAGTAAAAACCACCACACTGGAGGGATGACTTAAGATTAATGTTAAACTCCACACTGCTAGAACGAATCTCACTTTTAATTTCCTTTACTAAGTTGTTGAAAATTTTGCCTTATTCCTACTTAACTTTGATAGGGTTAGGAGAGACTCTGTGATGTGTAGGGTCAGATATAGCCATTCGCTTTCATACAAGAAGCCTTTCCTAACGTGAGTAAAATCGTCCGGAAGCAAAGGGAATAAAACAGAATTGGGGATAAAATAGAAAGAGATTGAGCCATGCGGTACGAGAAATCTCCCCTAAGCTCGGTAAAATCATGTAACGTTGGTAAGAATTTAAAGCCGTTATGCTGTAGTCTTCATGCTGTAGAGTCGTCATGCTGTAGAGTCGTTATGCTGTAGAGTCGTCATGCTGTAGTCGTCATGCTGTAGAGTCGTCATGCTGTAGTCGTCATGCTGTAGAGTCGTCATGCTGCAGTCGTTATGATATAGTTGTCATGCTGTAGTTGTCATGCTGCTGAAGTGATGAAATTGGGAACGCTGACCGACTTCGAGTGTAGCAATCCTTTGGCGACGATATACGAACTTACTTTCTTCCTTTATTTATTTCTTTATTTTTTTAAATGTCAGAAAAGTACGGCAGGAAGATCGACAGCAATCTTGTTTTACGTGTCAGCCGAGAACTGATAACTGCGTATAATTTAACAGATAAATCTATATGCTTTTTTTTTTTTAGTTGACTCCGTCTGTCTGTCTGTCTGTCTGTCTGTCTGTCTGTCTCTCTCTCTCTCTCTCTCTCTCTCTCTCTCTCTCTCTCTCTCTCGTTTTTCAGGTGAAGAAAACCTGTTGTAGGAAACGGGGTTAAGATGGTTGAGAATTTTGTAACAAGTTGATATTGAAAAGTTTCCCAATAATTGACAGTCGGTAGGTAGAATACAACTGAATACTTTAAATGGAGGGGTTGACGGAGGTTGGTTCTCATCCTTTGACAGTCGGACGCCTATCAGTTCTTATGAAATGGTGTGTCAGTAGCTGGAGTTTAGAGGAAGATGATCGAATCACAGTACTACGGGGATCTTGACAGTTACAGGCTAATCGTCTTTCAGCAATTACAGGGAAGAGGTAAGTATGGACAGAGTTTGAACTGGAAGATGAGGAAAGGAAGACCGAGAAAGAAGTTGAAGAATATAGAGGCGTACAGCTGTGGACGTAAATATCGATTCACTGCACTACGATATCCAGCGAGACAGCCGGCAGTAACCTTAGAAACCCAGTATTGCAGTCTGTGAAACCTAACATATTTCTCAGAATATTATGTACGAGGATTCTGATTGTTCAGCTAAAAACTGGAGCGAGATTATTGCCATTTTTTTTTTTTTTTTTCCCCTACTGGAAGGAGGTTTAGCCAGGGGGACAGGATCAGAGTTGAGATATGATTGTGGTTCGGAGGTGTCTCTGTCACAGCCATACTTGATAAACTCTGGGATTGGGCATATAGAGGAAAGGTAATGTGTAGGAGTGCATTAGGTAGGGCGCCTTCGACTGGTTGAAAGAAAGAAATGTGTGTATAGGCTAGAATACTTGTAGGTGTTGTCTGCGCTGAATTTACTTTGGGATTAGACACTTGGCAGTAGATAAGTGGTTAGAAAGGCCAGTCAGATAGATAAGTTAGGTAGATAGATACATAGACGTGGATACTTTCCTCATGCACAGCCGCCAACATATACATTGCTGATTTACGATAATGGCCCTTTGCAAGATCAATGTTCCATCCTCACTTTCTTCCCTTGCGTTGTTCCATTCCCCTTGCTCTGTGGCTGTATGTCTGTGTAACTATCGCCACACAGTTTACCTCTCATTGTAGGTCCTTCATTTCATCTTAGTCTTTCCTATAATCATGCTGTCTATCATTATGTCTATCCATTGACTCATCGTACCCTTATGTTACTCCCTTCCTCGTGTTAACTATCCAACTATCAGTCAGTCTACTTGATGCTAACCCCCTTATCCCTGTGTATACGCTCTTCATTCATCGCAGTTCTACTTATACTCTTGCTGTCTATCGGTGTGTGTTTCTCTATGGCCTTTTGATTAATCCCTCTGTATCCCTCCTTTATTGCAGTCCAGTCCTGTATAATCTCGCTGTCTGTCTGCATATGTGTCTATTTATGGCCATTCACCTTATCCCCCAGTGTGCTTCCTATCTTCATCCCCTTTCTACATACAATCTTGCTGTCAGTCGGTACGTCTGTTGCCCGGCATATTATCCCTCGGTTCATGTCGCTCATTCCATCCAGTTTCTGCACATAATCTGGTCATCATTAATCCCTTGGCAGCGAGAGATTCTTTTGAGCTGATTAATATCGTCCGCAGGTAACAAGGATAATATAGAGTAATCGTCATGGAAGTGAAGGGTTTAATAGAGAATGTTTTTATTTCCTTCAATAAGGGAGGCCCGTCTACTATTAATACAATTGTCTGAGGGAAGTCAGAATAGAATAAAAACGGCGAATTAACGTTTTCGTGATTGACCTATCTGTTACCATGTCTTCACCTAGACAGTACATTGGCATATTTTAATCTTCCTAGCGCCAGCCTGTCGAATGAAGCTTACGAGGACCTCTTGTAATGAAGGGGTTACAAACTATGTACGATAATCAGTTGAGGGCAATGATGCCCTTATAATATATATATATATATATATATATATATATATATATATATATATATATATATATATATATATAATATATAATATATATATATATATATGATTTAATTAGTGTAGTATCCGGGTTGTGAAGGGGTTGCTTTTATCCTTGTTCATTTCAGTTGGAAATTCGTAATCTACAATTCGGTCATGCTGGTCTCAAGTACGCACTTCACCATTGCACAGAAGTCATATGGAAACAAGACTCTTATCCATATTTAGTACTTCACTGCTTCCAGTTCTGCGTATTCGTCTCTGAACTTTATCATCATAGCATTTACAAGTATTTGAATTTCTTTCTTCAAGCTTCTCGACAATTATTGGTTTTATCATGTGTCATGTCTCCATGGTTGTTCAATCTGTACATGGATGGGGTAATAAAAGAGGTACAAGGTAGGGTAGTGGATGTTGGAGTGGCCCTGGTGAGAGAGGATAGTGTTTGGAAACTCCCTGTACTGTTGTTTGCAGATGATACTGTGTTGTTGAGTGAAGACGAAGGGGAGCTGCAAGCTTGGTGGATGAGTTTGGGAGAGTGTGTAACAAACGGAATCTAAAGGTGAATGTAGGGAAGAGTAAAGTGATGGTCTTTGAGAGAGGTGAGGTTAGTGAATGTACAGCGAGGTTGGATGGTGAGGAATTGGAAAATGTGAGTACGTTTAAGTACTTGGGTAGTGTGATGAGTAAGGATGGAGGTTTGGAGGGTGAAGTGCTTGAAAGGGTACAGCAGGGAAGAAAGGTTGCTGGTTCTTTGAAAGCAGTGATAAGAAACAGGGAAGTGAGCATGGAAGTGAAAAAGTTACTACATGACAGTATTGTGATACCAACTCTAACGTACGGAATTGAAGCTTGGACATTGTTGGAAGGACACAAGTCAAGAGTGAGAGCAGTGGAAATGAGTTATTTAAGAGGAGCCTGTGGAGTCACGTGGAGAGACAGGCTGACGAATGAAGATATAAAGGAGCGTTGTGGTGTGGATGTGGATGTGATAGGAAGCGTTATGAGAAACACACTGAGGTGGTTTGGCCATGTGGAGAGGATGGAGGGTGAAAGACTGACGAAGAGAGTGTATGTGAGTGAGGTGGAGGGGGGAAGAGGGAGGGGGAGGCCGAGGATGAGATGGAGGGATGGGGTGGAGAGGTATATGAGAGAGGGGGGTGTGAGCTGGGAGCAGGGCAGTGAAATGGCGGGGGACAGGGCGACTTGGAGGCGATTTGTTTGTGGCCACCCCAAACGGGATTGAGGCGTCTGGCAATAGATAGATAGATAGATCATTCCTTTTTCTAGTCTCTTCTTAATTACTCATCTACTTCGCCTCTTATATTGACCAGTTGTTTCTGCTGTTTTTTTTTATTTTTTATTCACAGTGTTCACAAGTTTCCTCAATCGTCCAAAAATATTCACAATTTTATCGTTGCTTCCTCTGCTTGCTCCTTAATTGCCGTTTTATTTCGCGATTTTTTGAGTCGCGTGCGTTTGCCCTGTGTTCGTTAATTTCCTTTGGCCTTGCGTCGTCTTTGGGCGTTTGTTTTTACTCTTTTTCGGTCATCGATTTATTCCAGACCTTCGTGTCCGTCCTATTGAATTCACACATTATTCACATCGATAAAAACAACGAAATGAAATAGCAATTATGGCAAGAGCACAGGAAGAAAAGATGAGAATTGTAAATGTTTGGGGAAGGAAAAAAAAACTTACGACTACTGTGTGTAGAAAATGAATACATAGCAATTGTACTCATCGAGCAAAATCATCACGGAGAACAACAAATATTGTAGAGACTTAAGGAAAGGAATAATAAAAATAATGAACACCTGGGGAAAGGATGACAAAAGAGCAAATTGCCAGCGAAAGAAACAAACAGCAAACACACACACTGATGAAAACAACGGTATAAAACAGTTAATACAGAGACAAGAAAGGGGGATAAAACAAAAGTGAAATTTACACTTGCTTTACCCTTATTTCTTGTCACCGTAATAGCTGTCTTACATCTTTCTATTCATCAGTGAGTGTGTTTGCTATTTGTTCGTTTCTTTTCCTGGTAATTCACTCCTTTTGATCCCTTCCCTAAGTATTCGTAACTTTTATTATTCTTTTCCTCTCGTCTCTGCTTTTTTCTGTTTTATTTTTATTTTTATTTTTATTTATTTATTTATTTATTTTTTGCTACACATCGTAGTCGCAGTTTTATCCTTCCCCAGACTTTGACAGTTCTCATCCTTCATTACTCTTTTCCCAATTACTATTTCATTTCGGTGCTAATATCGACGAGTGCTTTAATTCTCTGTTCGTTTCGTTCTTTGCATTTACGTCGTCTTCTGTCCTCTGTTTTTAAAGTCTTATTTAGTCCTCACTTTATCGCAGACAAGAGTATTAATATATTTCTTTTTTTCCTCCAGTCTCTCGCTAATTACTTTCAATTCCGTTGTTTTCATGGACGAGTGAATTTGCTTTGTATTCGTTTACTTGACATTTATCATTCCTTCTTCTAATTTCTTTTGTCGTTCGTTTTACAATTTATTCACAGGATTTATATATTTTTATTCATCTAGTTCACCAGTAATTGCTGCTTTATTTCGCTGTTTTGACAGATGAGTGCATTTCCCCAGTCATCGCTTATTGAACATAATATTCACAACATTTATACATTTTCTTTAAGTAGCCTGTCCCTCATATCAAGTTCATGTTATATATATATATATATATATATATATATATATATATATTTTTAATTACTATCTTATTTTGCTGTTTTCACGGACGAGTGCATTTGCTCTGTGTCTGTCTAGGTCACGTGGTATTCACAAGTTTATCATTACTTCTTCTTGTTTCGTTCCTTTCACAGTATTCACATCCGTTTTTTTCTTCTCAGATTCGTGGATAATTACTGTTTTATCTCGCTATTTTCACGGACGAATGCATTTGCTCTGTGTTCGTTTTAGTTCCTTTGTGTCTGCTTCGTCTCCGGTTCGCTTGCCTTTCTTTGTGCCTGGAATAGCCCGAGTCGTGGAGACCGTGGAGATCGACTGATAATTAGACGAAGGCACGCGGCGGGGATGGATGGCAGGGGACTGGAGAGCGGCGGGATTAGGGTTGATTGTGTTGTGTGGAATAAGGTTGGCCCTGCACGGGAATAGGATGACTGTGGACTGGAAACAGACTGGAACAGACTGGTTGTAGACTGGGAGTGGCGGATTGGAGAGCGGCGGGATCAGGGCCAGTTGTGTTGTGGAATAAGGTTGGCTCTGAACTGGAATAGGATGATTGGACTGGAAATAGACTGGGACGGACTGGCTGTGGACTGGAAATCAACTGGAATGAGATTGCTTTGGACGGGGAATAGAATGGCAGGAGGTGACTTCGGACTATTTTTTTTTTTTTTTGGCTAGAAATAGACGTGAGTGATTTGGACTGTATGTAGACAGGCTGAAATGAGATGGTAGGGGACTTGTGATCATTGAGACTGACTGATAATGAGACGGAGGCACGCGGCAGGAATCGATGCCAGGGGACTGAAGAGCGACGGGATGAGGGCTGATTTTGTTGTGTGAAATGAGGTTGGTCCTGGACTGGAATGGGATGACTGTGGACTGAGATTGGACTGTTACGATATTGTTTTGGACTGGAAATAGATTGAAAGAAGATGGCAGGGGACTGGAACAAGGCTGGTCTATGGTTGATTGTGATGTATAGATTTCGGTTGGCACTGGACTAAATTGGAACGATTGTGGACTGGAAATGTACTAGAACGTATTGATTGCTAACTGGAGGCGGTGGACTGGAAAAGGACTGGATTAGGGTTTACTATGTTGTGAAATACGGTTGACTTTTGACTGGAATGCGATGACTGTAGTCCGGAGATGACTGAAATGGGTTGTCTGTGAACTGGATATAGACTGGAGCTTGACGGCAGGGAACTGGAAGTGGTAAGCTGGCAAGGGGATGCATTACGTTCGCTTGTACCGTGGAATACGACTGACCTTGGTCTGGAATTAGAGCTGTGTGGACGACAAACAGGTTGAAGTGATTTGGTTTTGAACTGGAAATTGACTTGAATGAAATGACTTCTGGAATGGAAATATACTGGAATGAGTTGGTTTTGGACTGGAAATGAACTGTAATAAGATGGCAGGGGACTAGGAAATGTGAACTGGGGAGCAGCTGTATTATAGTTCGTTGTGTTGTGGGATGACGTTGGCTGTGAATTGCAAAGAGATTACCGTGTACTTGAATGAGAGCACTGTAGGCTGGAACGAGAGGCTGGAATGAGATATCTGTGAACTGGAATCAGATGACTGTGAACTGGACTGATGACTGGAAAAAGCTGAAAGAATATAATGGCTGCTTATTGAAAGTAAACTGGAATGAGATCCCTTTAGACGAGAGCAGGATGTTGATGATGTATAAAAGGGTTGGCATGGATCTGGAATGGTATGGCTGTGGACTGGAAGGTGTTGGCTGTTGACTGGAAGGGGGTAGACTGTGAACTGAGTAGCCTAAGGAGTGATTAACTTAGAATTAGGATAAATATGAAATAAAAACTTGTTTCTGGGACTGGAGGAAAGTGGGCTTGTCGTGGGAGCGAGGGCAAGAATGAAATTGGTTGTTAACTGTGAAAGTACTGCATGTGTGTGTGTGTGTGTGTGTGTGTGTGTGTGTGTGTGTGTGTGTGTGTGTGTGTGTGTGACGCTTTTTATTTTAAGGCAGCTAGCCCCATCACTACGAGAGGTCTTTTAAGACAAATAGAACCATTTAGCGGAAAGAAAAATAGGAGAGAGAGAGAGAGAGAGAGAGACTGCCACTCTAAAGGGGGTAATGGAGATTGGTTTACCATCCCCTGCACTCCTTTGGTGGGAAGAGGGGAACTGTCTCCTCTTAATTAACATAACCGTCTGTGGGTGGCAAGAATGAAAATTACACGACCAAGACGCCATTTTATCTTAACCCTTTCTCTGCAGCTCGTGCTTATGCGTATTTGACTGAGGCTAACAGTAAAAAGTTTTGTTTATCTAAGAGAAATCCATGCAGTGGAATGCCTGAGAAATAGTAATATGTAACTTTATTAGCCCACGGTACACATACTAAGGTAACATCAGATAATTCCTTTCAGTAAAATCCCGGTAGTCAAAGAGTTCAGGCCTGAGAGGAAACTGCTCTTGAGCCGAGAAAGCCAAGTTAACAGCAGGATTCAGGAAGAGGGTTTGAACAGGACCAGGAGCGAGGGAACAAGGTGGGGGCCATAAGGCGGAGTGATGAGGACCGGGAATAGTTGTGCAGGAGATTGGGTGACCTCGCAGAAATTCGAGGAACAGGGTCAAAGCTGGCTGGTCGATTGAAGAGAGCTGAATCTGTTGTGGGGGGAGGCGGTGGGGTGATGGGGGGAAGGGGAAGGGGAGGGAGAAAGAAGGAAGGAAGGGCGCTGGGTGAGGTATAAAAGGTTCTGTGGAGGGAGGGAGAAGAGAGGATGGTAGGAGTGGGTATTGAGGAGGAGAGAAAGGTTGTGATGGTGGGGAGACGAGAAGGGAAGGTAGTTGGGGAGGAGAGGGAGGGAAAGGGTGAATAAGAAGGGAGGAAAGCGTGGTTGGAGGAAGGAAGAAGGGGGAAGATGTAGAGAACAAGAAAGTGAAGTGAAACTGAGAATAATGAATGAACAGTAATTATTGAAAACGACGAAAGGGAATATGTTTTTGAGAACTGGTAGTGGTGGGGGAAGACGAAGACAAGGAAGGAGGGGAATGGGGGAGAAGTTATGGAGGGAGGAGATAATAAATACGAGTGAGGAAAAGTGAAATAGGATAATGAATGGAACAGTATACTAAAACATAAGAAAAAAAATGAATCATTAAGAACTGGTAGTGAGAATGGATGAAGGAAAGGGTTTGGGAAGGGCGTGGGAACTAGAACAAGAAGGCGAGGTGAAATATAAATTTATATTCAAATCAGAAGCTATTTTAAAGAGCTAGTGGAGATAGAGTTCTCCATCACTAATCCTTTCACTACCAAGGGCCTTACTAGAGTAGCATAAGATTGTAAGTTCGCCAGCAAGAGTAAAATCCAATCTACGTCTTCTGGTAGAAAGGGGTTAATTCAGAAAAGGAATCTGTGGACAGTTGCATTTATAGGAAAGGGTCGAAAACAGAAAACCTACCTGGAAGATGGACGATATGAAGGAGAGTAAGTGGAGGGAACGGATGAAACCTGGACTGAGGAAAGTTTGTGAGCTTGATGGATGACCACGAGGGGTGATAGAAGAGAGCATAGACGGTAGTAATATTTAGGGATCAAACAAGAATCCATTTACTACCCTACAGCCAACAAATAGATGTATGATCGTCTACTGGGTATAAGTGCTCAAACCCGATGACACCGTTAAGGGTTTGAATCCAAGGGCAGGCTGGATTATATTTCTTCATGGACCCCTTCAGTCAGGGCGGCTTTTTCATTTTACTTTGACGTCATACTGTTTTATGCCTCTTAGGAGAACCTCCTTCTCTCTTGGAGAAGTATTTAGTGAAGGCTATAGCTAACCCTTCCAGTTCGAACCAAGAGCTGGATAAAATCACCCGGAGCGTATCATGAATATATACTTGTACACCATAGCTTGGCGGAGATTTTCGTACTTTCGAAGCCTAAGTCCTGGAACTCACTTGCAAAATATGACAATAATACGAGTGTACATAATCTCTAAAGTACTTCTTCGTGACCAGCAATTTTTTCTCTGGTTAATCTCTTGCTGTTGCTCAGCATTCAAGATGGAGAGATGACAGTTTTATGGGAAATTAAAATGGACTAAGTATGATCCATTTATGACTGCATGTAAACTATAAGCAAACAAATACGAAATATTGCATCTAGAGGAGTGCATGAGGAATAGAAACAATAAGAAGTAATGAAATGTCAAATCTCATGCAATAAATCTCAATGTAACCCTATCGTCAGGACAGCTCCGGTATTCTATTACAGACAGTTTTAATTATTGGAGAATGAGTCATGCGAGCCAGGGAATGTTATTACTGGCACCATTAATACTCTTATGGTCGGCACAATTCTAATATTCAATTACAGAACACGTCAGAGCCTTTTATTCGGCTGTGAGTCAGTCTTAAGAAACTGAGTGGTTATTCTGGTACCATAAACGCTCTCTTGGCGGGGGGCAGCTCTAGTGTTGAATTCCATCTAATGCCAGATGATTTTATTCGGCTGAGATTGAGTCATAGCAACCTGAGTGTTAATGACGGAATCAGAGAACCAACCTGAGTGTTAATGACGGAATCAGAGAAGCAACCTGAGTGTTAATGACGGAATCAGAGAAGCAACCTGAGTGTTAATGACGGAATCAGAGGACCAACCTGAGTGTTAAGGACGGAATCAGAGAACCAACCTGAGTGTTAAGGACCGAATCAGAGAACCAACCTGAGTGTTGATGACGGAATCAGAGAACCAAAGCTGATGATCAGTTCAGGGTAACCATGGGATTAGGTTAGCATATTACAGATGTTTTATAATTGTGTGAGGTTTAGTGTTAGTGAGACTTTGCGTGCCTGGTTATCTTGCTGTGAGGCCAGACGTCAGACAGCAGGGCAGGCCGGGGTAGGGACGGGACTGGCTCGTGACTGCATGCATGCGTGACTCTGAAATCGCCTCTGCAATCGATTTTCATGTCCGTCTCACACGGTCCACGCACTCTGACCCACTTTTCATTTTCTTCTCAGCTTCTCCTCTTCCTCCTCCTTCTCAGCCTTTTTTTCCAGTCGAATTCGGCCGCTCTTTTGCATTTCCTTTACCGTCTTCTTTCTGCCGTGTCCTCCTCCCGCATATCAGGTTCACTCATATCACTCTCCACACCGTCTCTGTCACACTTTTTTTTTTTTTTTTAGTTAACATCGAATGGGTCTATAGCTCGTTCACTTGAACTTGCCAGAGCTTTTCTGACTCATTCAGCCTATTTCCCGTGTCTTGGTGGCAGAAATTAGCAGGTGTGGCTCAACTTCCTTCCCATACCACTTTTTAATGACCAGCATCATATCTTGTACTGTTATTTTGTAACGGTTCAGATTTCTTGGCGGAAAGATGACATTTTTAGGCCAAGTTAAAGTAAACTAAGCATAGCTGCATGTCAACTTAACTCAGCCATCATGTATAGCCACAAATGACAAAAGTTTAATGAAAAAGGTGAATTCACTTTACGCATAATAACACAGAATTCTGAATTTTAGACTGATAATTCACATTTGTCATCCTCCAACGTTTTTACAATTGCAGTGTCGTGAGACACAAATTAATCCCCTGAGACTGTCGTGTTTGTGTTTGAGAGGACGTGTGTGAAACTGGGAGTGTTTATGTGCTCCTAAAACAGAGACGTTTGGAAAAGTCAAGGTTAGACGCGGAAATGTTTGACCCTGTTGTCATAAGGAGAGTTCCAATGCGTGTCTGTAAATATAAACATATCTACTGTTGCTAGAGGCGCCTGGTGGTCTAGTGGTTGCAGTGCCCCATTCGGAGGACGTCCTTGGCTGCACGCAAAGGGTTGATCGCCACGATGTAACTGGAGGGTTATTGATCATTCGGTGTTACCATTCAGTGTTGGCTGCTCATCTACACATAGTTGTTCTGGACAATGGATGGCTAGCCACGAGACCTTATACTCTTCGAAGGAGATAATATAGGACTAGCTGTTACCGTTTACGTGGCAAGAGAGGGTGCGTCTGAGGGGATGGGGTAGGAACGGCTCCCTATACAATGAATAATATTTAGGTGGGAAAAAGACCTGATTATAGTCTGTCCTCAAGTAGCAATTCAGCTCCTTCAGTACGATAACGTCATTTTTCTCATAGTTCAAAATAATATGTGAAACAGTATATTGTAGCACTGACATAATATTTATTCCATTGTGGCTACCGACAGACGGTTCGAAGGGATTTGTGAAGGCTTTCTCTAACCCATCTTGTCTCCAGTCTCTCTAAAGATGAACTGTATCGTCTGGAGATAGCTAAACAATAAAAAGTAAAAGAAAATGGTCGGTTTTAGAGCTCCCTTTATGAGTATGTCTTTCCCTCTGACTTTGACCTTCAGTCTTTCAGTGCCGTGTGTCAAGGCATCTCGAAATGGTCTTGATTCTCTCTCTCTCTCTCTCTCTCTCTCGTCCATTTATCTTATGGGAAGGTTATATTTCAGCATGCATCCGGCCATTGGTTCCTCCTTTATACATACAAAGAATTCATGAAAGTTGCATGGCTATTATTATGTGGTGGTGAATAATATTATGAATTCATTTTCTTCATGCAGCATCACAGAGCGGGCGGCTGTATAGGCAAATGAAAAACGAGGCAAAACACAGCCGGTTTGGCCTTATTATCTGGCTATTTGTGCTGGTAAGCTGGAAATTGCGTAGCTCCTGCATCAAAAATATATTCATCTTTTATAATTTCCCCTACGGAACATCATCGGTTAGGATATTTATGGCTAAGCGTAGGTTGCAGTTTGTCTTTTGTTAATACCTATTTGTAAGGTTTTTATGGATTATATTATGTCAGAAAATTACGTCTACATATAGCTAAGTCTATTTTCTGCTTATTCATCTTTGCAATGTTTTCCGTGGAATACCGTCAAGTTAAGACATAAAAACAACAGCACTTTTATTCATTCACCTAATAAAATTCCTCTGGAGAATATCATTGGGTTGAGAAATTTATGTTTGGTCTTAGCTACATTTTTCTTTCGTCTCTGCAATTTATCCAGCGGAATGAAAACTTGAAAAATGTGTAGCTAATAATGGTTCCTTTTTTTTTTCTTTCTTTTTCCTTGCACATCTACCTTAATGTTAATAGTCATTCGAATTTACCCTTTCACCACGACAATGACATTATTTTTTTATTATCAGCTCACAACCACCACACGGTTTTATTCAAGGATTATTTTCAACTTTAGTATTGATGGAGCTGCTTAAGACACTAGCTAACCCCTTCGATTTGAAAAGTCTTCCTCATGCTGACTAAAATCGTCTGGAAGAAGCAAGAATAATCCAAAAGAGACGTCCCTGATTCAAGAAGTTAAGACAAAAAAGAATCACAAAGACAATACTCTCTTCAGTTTAACTAGGCGTAAAATTGGCATCATTCCACTAAATATGGTGCTAGTCACGAAAATTGTTATGGAAATGATGTAAAGCCATAGTATTTTCCACTCGGAATCCAGAGCTGTAGCAATAAATTAACAAGAGAATAATTGGCGCTAGTCACGAAAATGCACTTTGGAAATGATGTAAGGCCATAGTATTATTCTGCCATTACGCCAAGGGAAATGAGCTGCAAAAAGACGAAATTTTCCGCCAAGTTAAAATGAATGAAGTATAAAGGATATTAAGCCATCCGTTTGTTAAGATACACAAACTTCATCCATGAATGTATACGTGTTCAACTTGGAACTTAAAGAACCCAAGTACAGTTTTCAGATCGACCAGAATTTAAGGCAAAATCTCCCCCCCCCCTCTCCTCCTGTGATCCAGTTCCTCAAGCTGTGAAATTAGGGACTTGGACATAACTCTGGGTTTTGAGGGTCATACTCAAGGGGAAAACTGGGACTTGGTATTCTGATTGACCATCTTAATGATTCGTATAGTCGACAGGCGTGAATCTTAGTCGCCTTCTTTTTTTATGGTGGTTTTGCTTGGTCATTTAGTTATTTGTTTATTTATTTATTTAGTTGTCCATATATAAATTTATATATTTTATTTTCACTGGTTTATTTATTTACTTGCATACTATTTTAGTTGCTTATATTAATTATTTATGTATTTACTTACCCATTTTCCGATTTTTTTTCCTGTAGCCTGTTTAGCATTATTATGCAGAGCATGTAGGAGCATGTAAATTTATGGTCATTTTCTGTTGCAGCAGAAACGTTGGCAATTTGCTAATTTACTTGCAGATTTATTAATGGTAATCAGAGTAGCCAGAAGTTTAAATTTAAGCATGCACGGAGCCCTAGTTAATTTTATCACTATTGCAGTGCTGATTTAGGCTTGTGTTCCAGTCAGCCTGGCAGAGTTTGTAACATGCATTTCTCAACGATTTATTTGGGTTATTCCACCCTAATATCATCTTGAACGTTGTCAGTGCCAACTGTGTCGAAATAAATGCGACATCATACAAGAAAACATTGCTGTGCACTGGGCAATAGGCAAAGATTAACACATTCCTTAGTGTTATGTTTTGCTTATTTTAGCTCAACGTCATAATTTACGCAAATTATGTCGATATTCCATATATATATATATACTCTATCGGACACGTTTATGTGAAGCTACAGAACCTGATGAATGTTTTTGGCGTATCCGATAGAGCCAGGGTTCCGGGGGCTTGAGTGATAAATGAATGGAGACATGGCCCATTGGATTGGGCATATTTGGGCTACCTGGACATTGCTACTCCCCACCCTGCCCATGGTTGGGAAAGGAGGTCCGGATGATGATGATAATGATGATGATGATGATGATGATATATATATATATATATATATATATATATATATATATATATATATATTTACATTTTCCACTGTAACATCGTCTTCTACGTCATCGACGTTGATCATTAATGTGTGGATGAAAATATCATACAGTAGCAGAGTTTCTGGCGTTGCCCGAGTGAAAATCTATGGCCATGCATACCGGCATTGTCAGGGACCCTGGGGGTCACACTCCTGTGAGAGACGACCCCCGAGTCCCATTTTACTGGGTGAACCTTTGCTCCCCTTTGTGTCCATACCCTAAGGGATGTTTTACCTATGGACCTGTGTACGCCATGGACCAAATTGCTTGGACCTGTTTTCCCATTACTCATCTAACTACCCACCGTACCCACACACCCATCCGCTCACCCACATTCGCGCATACCCACCCATCCATGCATCGTATCCATCTATGCTGCCCCACCCTGCCTCACTAAACCCATCCACCTTCACAACCCTGCCCCACTCCCCGCACCCACCCCGCCGACCTCGTTTTCGTGCCCATCCCACCCATCAACCCACCGTCCTAACTCTTACGCCAACAACCCTACTCATCCGGTCACCAATCTCCACAAAATTGACTTGATATAGTGATTTTCATGTTGTAATATTGGTCTGATTTTTTTTTTGTGTGTGTGTCCAACTCTGGGCAAAGGCTTCAGGTCCTGTCCCCAGGGCATATCCCCAAGGCCCAGTAGTTCTCCTACATCTCCACATGTCACCACTTCGGCGCTAACATCCATCGTCCATTTTGAATACATGCAAGGGCTGTCTCATACAGAACTGGTGTATTGGTATTAGTGGGGGTGTTTTTGCGACATGTTGACGGGTCTTCTGGTAGATCTGTAAAGCCTACATTTTGTTAAATTCAAATCCATAAACTGTTCCCTGTCCCAGTGGGGAATTTGAACTGGGGTCCATTAGGACTGCAGGCCACCACTCTTGCGTTTGAGGAAATAAAGAACTGTACAGTAATTGTCCACCAAGCTGTACGTTGTTGACTTGATTAGTTCTACTTTTGGTCATCAAGAGTGTCACTTCAGCAACTTTAAGCCAAACCATTAACTTCATCGAAAAGAGTTACCTGTGCGAGATGCCTTTGGAGCCCTCTAGATAGTTTCCCTTAATTTTCATAGTAGCCAAACGGAAAGACACACAGAGGCACCTTAAAAAATAAATATTAGAAGAAACAGTTATGTAATACTCGTATATCGTTGAGAAAGAAGTTTTGCAAGTCTCCCATACCCATGAGAATAGGGCTTTTATTCTTCACTGTGATGAAGACCTGGAATAATTCTGCAAGAGACTGACTCACCTCTCAGAAACTCGAGAAACAAGGTCAAAGCTGTTGAGTAAGGTACTATGCTTCTTTTACCTTAACTTGGTCAAGATTTTCTTCTTTTTGCAGCTTATTTCCCGTAGTTATGTGCCAGTGGAAGGCAGTGCTACGTGTAAAGCCCTCCATTCTTCCCATAGCACTTCTTTCTGATTACCACCTTATCATACCGTCAGTTCATTGTTACAACTCCGCGATAATAATGGAGAGATAATAATTTTAGTCCGGGTTAAAATAAAACGAGTATAGGCTGAGGACTCACTTTCGAAATGATACCTACATCTGCTTTTGCTCCGGTCATGCGACTATATAATTGTACACAAACACATTCAAGTTATTATGCACTATTAAAGTTATTTGGATGTTGTATTGGACCTTCCTTCATATCTACTTTCTTTTCTCGAATCTTACACCTCTTTTTCCGATCTTACATTTCTTTATTTGGAACTTAACAGCTCATTCTAGGATCTGTCATCTCTTTTCTCGGATCTTAAACATCTTTCTTTCGGATCTTACACCTCTTTTCCCGGATCTTACGCCTCATTTCTCCAATCTTATACCTCTTCTCGTATCTTATACCTCATTTTACAGATATTACATCTTCTTTCGCGGATCTTACACCGCTTTTCTCGAATGCTCGTCTCCTTTCTTTGATCCTAGACCTCTTTTCTCGAATATCACACCTCTTTCTGGAATAGTACATCTCTTCCTGACCTTGATGGCCGCGGAAGACATTTTAGCAGGTGTCGTGTTGGAAGAACAAAAATATCGTTCTTTAATCCTTCGCCGCCGTGTCAAATTACAGGGTATGTGATTTGAAGGAAGGGGATGGCATTTGGGATCATCTTTATACTTTTACTGGGGCCGAGGAAACGATCGCGTGATGGAATAATTAAGGCCTGGGGACTGTGTGGTTTTGGTGGATAATGTCATGTGCCGCGCCTCTCATCTGCTTCCCTCCTTTACTTTGATCTCGGTGCTTGAGAGGGACGCCTTCATGTGGTGGCACCTATATGACCTGGTGGCTCCACTGCCAAGTATACAAACGTCCCTTTGTTTCTTCCCTATCCCCTAAAAGGAAGGTAGTGGACTGGAGAGAAAGGGTAACTTCAGCCTGCAGTCCACTAGGTTCACATTCAGATGAGCCTAGAGTTGTAATTACTACTACTACTACTATTGCTGCTGCTGCTGCCGCCGCCGCTATCCGCCGGCGCCTCTGCCGCTGCCGCTGCTACGGCGTCGACCACGACTTCTACTGTGAAAAAGCCCTTTATCAATCGTTTTGCAAAAATTTTCGCGGGTTCGCATGCCTTGGGTTTTTTGTTCATAGAAAAAGACGAGAAATTACTAGAGGGCTTAGATATCTTCATGTATCCCTCTGCACCAAGAAGTCTCCCTTATATGTAAATAATGTGATGTAGAAATAATTAATAGTAGGAGTTTGAGAGAGCTTGACGCGGAAACGAAATGAATGCCGTGGTTTCTACACAGAGAGGAGGATTAAGGAATTTTCAGTTTTTAGCTGTGTTCGCACGCCAACAGCTATTGACAGCCTAGATCTTTTTTTAGAATATAAATATCTCTCTTTCAAAAAAGTGCAAAGACGTTTTGTTCATTCTGTCTGAAGTATTTCAAATCTAAAAAATTTTGAAGCTTACTGTCTATTTGTTTTCTGCATCAGTTAGGCTACAGAAGCCACTTACAAAGGAGTCTATTATGGTACGTTTTCGTAGTGTGTCCTGAAGGAATGCTTTTGCAGACATTTTTCACATAATCAGGTAACGTGTGAGAAAGAGAGGTATGAAAAAGTGAGGAGACTTGGGAGCTGATAGTGAATCGAGCTGGCCGGACGATGTATGTACGGAGAAGCAGAGACATGGATTTTGCATCCATTTGGAACCTAATTTATAGGACTGACACTGTCTGGCATATGTATGTGAAATGCACCCAAGAAAAAACTTAAACGCAAAAATGTTAAGATAGTACTGTGAGATGGAGACATGATTCCAGGGGTTTCAGTGATTGTGTGGATGATCGTGTGGCCCATTTCTTTGGGATTACTGTTTATAATTATTCCACCTTGTGCTTTCTCACTTTCTCTTTCTGGTGCCTACCTCGCCGCATCTTTATATGAGAAATAGGGTTAGGATGATGACGACAATGATGATGATGATTGATGATAATTGATGATGACAGTGATGATTGGTGATAATTGATGATGATGATGATTGGTGATGATGATGATGATGATGAACGCACTTGGCAGCACTATGTTCTTGGAACGACATTGTTTGTGACTTTTCTGAACGGAGGTTCACAAGCTTCCAGTAATCTCCTTGTAACTACTATTTCTTTTGCAGGAAGGAAAAAATAGGGTGTAGATTCTGCCCACATGAGATGTCTCGTTGTTTCATCTAAGTAAACTTTACTTTCGTGAGGAAAAGCATCGTGGACGTGGATTTATGTTTTCATATAAAATGCCAAAGGGGAGTGCAGAAACTTCACGTATCTCCTGTTCTTCCTACAGACGACAAATTTGAGTTACGAGATTTGGTTGCAAGTTTGATTGTGAAACTTTTCCCTGAATAAATACGAGTACTACATTGTTAGAGCAAGATACGTGGGAAGAGTCTTACACTCTCCCAACGGTATCCTCTTTCTATGACACGGAATTGATCTAAGAGCTTTTGTGAATATCAGTCTAGAAATGTGGAAGGGTGTGCAGCTATAAGAACGGTATCATCGATTTCGTTTGTTCCATCCAAACATTATCCATCGTTCTGACCTTTCATGGTAAGGGAAATTATTGAACTGGGGAACTATTAAGGGCATGCCCCTTGAGATCGGCCACATAATCATTTATACATTGTTCAAACCCAGGAATACGGACTACATCTCAGAGGCCTAACCACCTGCATCATACATCGTTGTATGTTTATCTTTGTAGATGTACTTCTGCATACACCTATCGGAGTTAAAACATGACAGTAGAATTGTGTAAAATGTCTGAAGTATTATTGCCCGAAGTAAAACCTTTCACAACATGCAAACGCCTAAGGAAAAGTAACATGTCACTGAAATCTGATGTTAGTGGTAAAGAACTGCTTCCTCAGGCAGGGATAAAACTATTACTTTGGTACCTTAGACTGTATACCATCCTTTACTGTACCGTTTTGTATATTTATGTATAATTATAACCCCCCTCCCCCCAAAAAAAAACAAGAAAAAAAGTCGCACAACCATCACAGCGTGACCAATATATCTTAGCGCTTTTTGCACGGTTGAAAATCCTCTGTTCTCTAAGTGGCTCAAAACTTCTTCTTTTTTTTTTTTTTTCTTGCCGCACCTCTCCCAGGGGCCGGCCTACGAACGGCTTTGTCTCTGAATAGCTCACATTAACCAGGAAAGTGTCATTCATTTTAATCGTATCTCCACCAGCCTTGTGCGGCACCACCGATGCAGTCCACACTGTCCTACTGTAATACTAAATCTCTCATATGAACCTTTTGTTAAGAGCCTCCAGATATATATAATGTATGAAAAACATGCTGCATACATGTTGCAGAAAACACAACTAAATAGACAAGTAAATGAACCCCCCAAAAATGCAAATATTTTTTTCTTCATGTAAACCTCAGGGTTTCCCACATCCTGTTACGCATCTCTCTCTCTCTCTCTCTCTCTCTCTCTCTCTCTCTCTCTCTCTCTCTCTCTCTCTCTCCATATCATCTACTTTAATTCAGTTCGTTACTTCCACTCTCTCTCTCTCTCTCTCTCCAGATCGTCTACTTTAAATCAGTTCTTGTTTCTCTCTCTCTCTTTCTCTCTCTCTCTCTCTCTTTCTCTCTCTCTCTCTCTCTCTCTCTCTCTCTCTCTCTCTCTCTCTCTCTTCAGACCGTCTGCCTTAATTCAGTTCTTAGTACTTCCTAACTCAATGAAGAATATTACAAAGACGAGGATGACCGTGTTGAGTGAAGAGTTGTATGGACAGTGACACCTGGGTACTATGTAGTTAGTTCTTCTGCCATTGTACTTTCACCTTCCTATTCGACATCCTACTCACCCCATATGTTAGTGAGAAATAAGATTTGAATAATAATGACGATAGTGATGATGATAAATGATTGCCACTTATATGGGGTACAGTGTTCACTATCATGAGGTTTTGTGTGTGTGTGTGTGTGTGTGTGTGTGTGTGTGTGTGTGTGTGTGATAAATGTCATGTCCAGTCTATCCAGTTCTTGCTTACCAAAATATATACTGTTTTCTTAATTCCTTCCATATTCATATTTGCACAAAATTCAGGCCATGCATGCAGAAAAAAATCTTGACATATTCCAGTGCTGTTGTGTACAGTTGTTGGCAAGAGGTGCTTTCACTCGTCTGTCATGAACCCTATTTTGCCTTTGTGAAAGAGATATTGATATATAATGCACAGTTTGTTTGATTTTATTGTTATTATTATTATTGTTATTATATTATTTATTATTGTTATTATTATTGGTGTTTTTATTGGTGCTGTTATTAGGTGATTACATATTGCGCTGTATATTAACTCTCTGTCTTGACAATTTAAATGTTCTATTGGGTCTTCCTCCAGATGATATTATTCATTTGAGAGTGTGTATACGAACCTGAGAGTTTTAATATTGAACCATTAACGCTGTCATGCTCAGGACAAATGTAGTGTCTATTTCAGCTACCGCCAGACGATTTTATCCAGCTGGGAGTGAGTCATGGGAGCCTGCGAGGGAAATTCTATTACCATAACCCTATCGTGGTCGGGATAACTCTGGTATTTATTCCAGTAACGTGGACGATTTTCTTCAGCAGGGAGAGTGTCACAGGAGTCTAAGGTCCCTATACTCGTTGGGAAAGGAGGCTTGTTTGTACCTCTTCTTTAACGATTTATTTTCCAAACTACCCATTAATATCCTCGTTTTTGCTTCTTACAGCTTTTTACGTCGACCCAAATTGCATGATTTACACCTAGAAGTAGGGTAATGGCGAAGAATCAAAACTAAACCTGTAAGGAAGAGGTGGATTGCATGAGTAATATATAAAGATATCGTAACGGTGCAGAATCAGAAGTAAACCTGTAAGGACGGGGTGTTTGTAAGCTTCCTAACGCATGAGAATACCATTACCTCAAGTCTTAAATAATTTACTACGCTTCAGCCTTTTCATTGTACCTCTTTCTCATTGCTGCCACGAATGCAAAACAGACATCAAAGAAGCAAGAAACACACGCTAGCAGATGCGACTGTAAGTATTCAGTAGTATCGTGCTTCTTACTGTTATTCAGATTAAAGAGAACACGGTCTGGCCGGGTTATATTTCATCCCAATTTATAATGGCGTGTTGATAATATGCAGAGTGTACAGTTACTGCAGTACATGATTTAACTTGTGTGTGTATTCGAACTGGGAAAGTTAGGTACACGCTTTATTTACCCTTTCGGGATTTGTGGTCTGTCTTAGTTTGAGTTTAATTTTGTGGTAGTAAGAATAAAAATATATAATGAACGTGAAGAAGTTTGTCAGCCGCCTACACGATAGCTAGTTCCAGTTCAGTGTGTGTGTGTGTGTGTGTGTGTGTGTCAGCGCATGACTAGCGAATTATAGTTGCTTGCATTATTGTCTTTCATGTGATCAGCTAGTCAGGTCAGGTGCGGGTAAGGGGATGGGTCTGTTATGATGTGGCAGGGGTAAACCAGTTCTGCTGTCGGGCCCTGCTGTGGATGTCACTGCTTGCATTGCGCAGTTGACCCTTGTGCGGTGTGATGCGGTGAGGATCTGTCCGTTCTCCCCTTTGGGGCTAAGATGCGAATGAATGTGTTTGAATGGATGAGTAAATGGAGAGTGAGTCGTCCTGTCTCGGCTACCTCCCTTTCCTTGGGGGAAGCAGCCTAGGTATATAGATAGATAGATAGATGTGATTGAGACAACATCGTAACAACCATTGTTTTCAAGTGTTTTGCCTCAAATCTAAACCACCCACTTGTCGGTTTCCTTGGGGAGATAGGTATTCGAACCCTATCATTTTTCCAGCACTCTTATACTATCTTTCCAACACTCATAAACTGTTTTCCAACAGGCTCAGGCAGCTATGACTGACTCTTAACTGAACAAAATCGCCTGGCGTTACCGGGAATACCGTACTAGATTTGTTCCAACCAAGAGGGGTTAGGTGGTGACATTCTGAAGACTGCAAATTTGTCTTAGCTGAATCAAATGGTCCAGTGTTAGCTGGAAACGAGAGAAGAAGCTACCATGGAAGGGATAATACTCTCAGGTCCTGGACGATTATCACTTCACATGTAGGTAATGCAAGTATTTTTAAACTAATGTATTTTGGGTTTATCGTAGTTAGATCCTACAGTAACTGGTTCAGTATGCATGCACGCTATGACCGAGACTAAATTTCATAAGCGGTTCACGAGTAAACCATTGTCAGCTCTCTGAACACCAGTGACTTCGCCGCCAACACTGCTGCAGAGTATCCACTTCAAACACTGCAAACATCCCGAAGCGACCACTGTTACCACTCCCACAGACAATAACGCCGAGCAAAACGACAAATGAACAGAAGATATATCTGTGTGATGTACTTACATGAAGTTTACCCCACCCCATAGCACATCTATCCTATACTCTGTTCACCTTAACTTGGACCGAAATTTACCAACTTATTATCTTCATTGTTGATCTGTAACGAGAAGTTTACCTTAGTAGCTGGTGCTAGTCATAAAAGAGTGCAATGAAAAAGGATGTAGAGCCAAAGTATTGTCTTATTCCGCCACTAAACCACTTGAACAAACTCTAAAGGTACGAAAATCGCCACCATTTTAAGGTGAATTAATTACATCTAGACTACACTGGTCCCTGTCTCGATATGAAGGACCAGCCACCCATGTTTCCTATTCCCTTACCTTATTTTCGCTCTTCCCATCCCGGATCTGGCATGAGTAGGGGGATGGTGGATAATGGCAATGAAAAGTTAGGGAGAGCGTGCAGAATTGGGCGAACAGTTTTCATTAAGGCGGGAAAACTGAGGAAGGGTGCGAGGAGGGAAGGCCCTCTTATATGAGCAATTAAATTTAATTGATGTAATAATAAGGCTGATAACTTTGGGAATTTTTATATGTTTTTGATAATGTCCAGGAAGTAATGAGAGACTTTTGGAGGGAAATATAATGAACACCATCTATACCATTATAATATGAAGGTAATAAGGTTTTGCAGTGAAAGCAGGGTAATGATTATAATAACACTGGATATAATAGTATGTGTTTGCTGGCATGAAACTAATCTATCCTGTACAATGACGTCTTCAGAAATTTTGTCCTTGCCGCCACAAAACGATTTTATTCAGTTTGTTGGGAGACCTAGCACGATGGAATGATGCAGATTGTGCCTTGTCCTTTCACTACAAGAGTTCTTCTGCGCTGAGTAATGTCATCTGATAGGTAGATAAAACAGATTGAGAAAGAGGTACTTGTTTCTGGAAGGGTTTAATATGGCACTGTGCTAGTTACTGCACCCATTGTATTTTAACTTGTTTTAAAATTACCATCTCCCCATCTTGAATGCTGAATTATTACAGTACATTGACACTAAAGTATAATGCTAGTCTGAAAGCAGTGCTGTAGAAAAGATGGAGATTAGTAATAATATTTTCTTCTGCTACTGACCGACGTAAATTGCAAAAGAACCAAAATCTGGGCCAAGTTAAGGTGAAAAAGCGTAGTTGTAATAAAGATAAAACTAAATTGTTGTAGTATGAATGGAAGAAGTATGAGATAGCAGTGAATATAAACAGAGAGGCTAATTTAGTAGTGTGTGTGTGGCGCTGTGTAAAAGAGCTACAGCTTAAATCCATGATGAATAAATTGACACTGCTCCTCTTTTAGTGTAGGATGATGGGTATTAATCTCGGTGCGGTGCTGTGTGTAATGTACTGAGCAGCAAGACGTACAAGGGTACAATGTATTAATGTCTATATGGCTTTATGCGATGGAGACCTTATGGCGTATATCAGTGATGAATATACCATGCCGACAGCAGGCCTTAAAGGTTGCAAGATGATAATTACTAAGTGTGTAAGGGGAACTAGACAACAAATAAACACAAGGGAAAAATGTACAAATGTCTTTGTGTCTGTGTGGTGTTATGTGCTGGAGTGAAAAATTTATAAGAATAGGTGTGGTCTTGTGTGGGGTACTAGGTATCGGTAACGTCGGGGGTATGGTACTGGTATGGGAATGGCATTACGCTTTAAGAGGTGCTGGGCTGGAATGAATGGGATAATAAATTTGTATTTTACGTGAAAGAGGTACGAGGCAACACAAAATTCGCCATTGCACTGGAAGATGTAGCGTTTTCCTATGGGGTTAGGTATGTACATCTGAAGTATAGCGTATATCCTGGATGAATATATCAGCACTAGTCAGCAACAAAGACATCATCGTTCTGGAGAGGATAGTTTATTAATGTATCAGTGTGTTCAATGCTTGGTAGTGAAGTATTAGCGTTGGTATGGAGTTTGTGTGAGATCCTGGACAGCAACAAAAATAAAGGAGTATGTTTAAGAGGTACTAGGCAGCAAAATTAAAATGAAATAATATAAAACATATAAAACAAAAAATAAAAATTGGATAATGTGGTAGTGTTGGTGTATCGCTATGTAAGGGATGTGCAGCGTATATTAATAATGAAGACGTCGACATTAGGTCTCAGTGAAATATATGAGCATAATTTATTAGTGTCAATATGGAGTAATGTGTGAGATTCTAAGGATCACTAAAGGTAAAGGGATAATGTATTAGTATGTACGGAAGGGGTACTCGATGGTAATGAAGATAGGGGGTGTGGCATTACTGTGGGTTGGCGGTATGCGCAGCAGATACTGGGCAGTAATGCAGATGATAGAGCATGTATTAGCCTGGTTGTGACGTTATGTGTTGGAATTGTAACGTATATCCTTGGTGAATAACAGTTCTAAGCAGCAATAAATATAAGGAAATAGAGCACTAGTGTTACTGTGGGGTTATGTATGAGAGGCATTAGACAGCACTGGAAAGAGTGCATTAGTAGAGATGCCGCACTGAAGAAGACGTTGTTATTAATGTTACTTAACTCCGATCTGTCTGGCCGAACAGCCCCGTCGACCGCAGGTAAGAAACTGGTTCTGTGGGGTCGTTCTACAGGTAATATTCTATACATACTGTTTGTAGTTAACCAGCATCCATTTGTGGTAGACAGCTTCTCACCTGCTCGGACCATGGTCATTCACACGGAGAGATGCAGGGATATGAGAGTAGGTTTGGCTCCAAGGCGTAGCTGTTACGCTTCACTCAGGGTGCACAACGCCAATACATGTAGGCTGCTTGTCAGCGCCTCTGCGAAAGAGGTACTTGGTAACAGCGGAAACTATAAAGCACTCAGAGAGCGCATACCTCCCCAATTCCGGATCCGGATCCGACCCAAAATTCAATAAATTCTTTCTTGGCCCATGGGCCATCCTTCCACAAAATTTCTTTGAAATTTATTGATAACTTTGGAGATATCGTGTGGACAAAAAACAAATCGGTCTCCTGCAACTTCATTGGAGGAGGTAATGAGGAGAAATTGTACTAGTGTCGGCGTAGCGTTGTACTTGAGATGTATCAAACCATCCATCATCCATCATCCAATCCTACATTGCCCCATGAGGAGCGTAGGAGCCCGGGGCTAGGCAGTTGGTCCCGACATTTAAGATGAGTGACCAGCCTCACTCATCTTTGAGTGGCATTACATGAGCAGTCAACCCCAACCATCCCTTGGCTATAAACCTTCACCGGCTCAATCCGATTGGAGCGCAATAATTACTCACTAAACAACCAGGCGCCAAAATTTGGTTATATGGTTAACACCCAGCGTAGTAAATGGTTTCCTGGTGTACAGGAAACCATTTGGCTTGTCACTCAGTGTAGAGTCACCCACAGGCAGAAGGAAGAGAAAAGAATGAAGGAAAGAAAGACAGAAGAGGGAGTGCAAAGTTAACCGTAGGCAGAAGGACAAGGAAAGAATGAAGGCAGAAGAGGATGGAAGGAAAGCAGGTTGGAGGAGAGGAAAGGGCAGACATCCGACAGCAGCACTACAACGAGTGAGTATATCAAACCCAAGATGAATATACAGTCCCTGAGAAGTAGTGAAGATGCAAATATACTGTATTGGTGCCTGTAAAACGTTATTGACGAGTGGTAGCCTATTAGGGGGTCATAAAGATAATAGGATAGTTTATCAGTTGTGTGTGTGTGTGTGTGTGTGTGTGTGTGTGTGTGTGTGTGTGTGTGTGTGTGTGTGTGTAGTTATGTAAGAGACTTTAAATAGAATTTAAAACAATGGCTGTGTTATTAGCATGGGTGTGGTAGTGTGCGTTAAAGGTACTAGGCAACAATGAGGTGAAATGTATTTGTGTGTCGCTGTGGCGTTGTGTGGGTGGGAGGTATTAGGCATTAGCAACTACATGAAGATAATACATTAGTATCAATACGACATTGCAGGTGAGAATTACAAAACATTAAAATTAGGGGAAACTGTATTAATGTTTCTGTGGTGTGTATGAGAGGTACAGCGTATATCCCAGGGGAATATACCTCACTGGAAAACAATAAGTGTAGGAGTATAATGCATTAGTATTAGGTATCGTGTTGTGTATGAGAAGTACAAATGAGCAATAAAGTTAGGAGGAAATATGTTAGTACTGGTGTAACGTTATGTATGAGGTATAATGCATACCCTTGGCAAAGATATCGACACCAGAGAGCAATAATATAGGAATATAATGCACTGTGTTTGAGAAGCATAAGTGTGCAGTAAAGTTAGAAAATACACTGGTATTGTTGCTTTATGTGTGAGAGGTATAACGCATATCCCAGGTGAATATACCGTACTAGACAGCTCCAGCCCGCCCCGGTCCTTGTCACTCATAATTACCAACACTTCGAGTTCACAGGGAAACTAATTTCCACTATCTGCGTGGAAGTCCATTAGAAATTTTCTGCCCGATGAATATTTAATTATTTGGGTGGTAGCGGATAATTAAAACTTTTCATCATATTAATGTTGCCGGTATTGTGTGCGATCAAGTGATATATGACTTATTCTCCAGACTTATTATATATATATATTGTTCAGGCCATAGAGAGAAAAAACACGACTTCAGGATGATGTATTAGGTGGGGATTAAGGCCCAAAGTGGAGGATTACGTTGGCTGATGCTGCCAGGTTAGGTGAATGACCTATTTGGCAAATATATTGAGTTCTAGGTTTATACAATAACTGCTGTATATGAAAATCGTACTTGTTATGGTATAAAGTATGTCTTGTATAAACTGTACACATATAAGCAGTAGTGGGTAAGATGTGTGTAGGAATAACATTATAGTCGTGGCCCCTCGAGGGTGTGCAAAGGATATTACTTTGTCGATGGATGGAATGTTAGTGTGACTTGTTTCCCTGCTTTCTTCTCAGCTCACTATTTAAAAGCCAACAATAATTAATTTTGACATATGCATAACTGAAAACTTGTGAATGTATTATAGTATCTGCTTATTAAAATGTATTTTGGTGCGAGCACACACACACACACACACACACACACACACACACACACGTGTATATAAATTATTCTGTGCTTTTAATAATACATATAAACACATCTGCACCTGACTGGTGTTTTATACTCTGGAAAATTGTTTGAAATGGGATGTCATAGTATTACTTCTTTCAAGAAAGTGTTTTCTTCTAGTTTTCCTTACTTGTTTTACTGGTAATAGAGGGGAGAGCAGAGGCTTAGTGGATATACTCATACACTTATTTTCTGGACCTGTTGATAGAATCTTTATAGTGTTGTTCAGTTCTGCTCCTTCGGATATTTTTACTCAAAACCAGTCTTAGATACGTAGAGTTAATTAGGTATTACGATTATAATGAGGAAGTGTTTTGCTTTATGTGTAGCTAAACCACAAAATTTTCCTCATTGATAACATTTAGGCCAGATACTTTTGGCTATCATTTAATAAGTATATGATAGCGTTTATCCCCACAGTTGGTAATAAGCTGGACCCGCAGAACAACATAGTAATTTGATAAACCAGCAACAACAAGCAGAGTACAACGCTTTGGAGACACTGGTTGCTTTCGGTACTTTTCACATGTACTATTGATCAATATTACCATAAAATATTGGTTCCATTCTCTGCTTGGAAGTGTTGGTGACGTGATGATTTATTGACATAATTCATGAAATGCGTAACTGATATGTAAAGTGAAACATTCCTTATAAATTTACCAGCTTCCATGTATAATTCTCTACCAGCTTATAAATATTTTCAGGCTCCTACACTCACGGCAAACTAGTAGTCTATTGTTTGCTGGAATAGAATACTAGTCACCTACCTTGCTAGGGTTCATAACAGATCACACCATCAGTCTCGATTACTAATAGCCACTTTCTTCGCCGTTATCAGTCTCTTTCTGTGTCTGCCCTTCTCTCTTCCTTTTTCTCCCATTTTTCTTCTCATTTTTATTACATCTTCTTTCCTTTTTAGGTGGCTTTCCATTGAGTGACAAGCATAATGGTTTCCTTTAAACCAGGAAACCATTAACAGCGATGGGTGGTAGCCATATAACCAATCCATACGTGTTCCCTGTGTGTCAGCAAGTGGGTTGATGGAGGGTTAGTGCAAGACAAAAGACCAACCCTTTCGGGATTGTGATGCCTGGCTATCAGTATAGTTATGTCGCTTTGGAAGCAATTAAGGACAGAATGGATCTGGTCAAAACCTCCATCGTTTGCGAGTTATTAAGGTTATGGCTTTGGACAAAAGATATGTGCTCGGTTTTTGGATGATATAAAATGACGTCATCGTAGCTAAAAGGTTATGACTTTCGTTACACTGGTACCGATTATAAATTACATATTTTGGGATGAAGATGATTAAGACGAGAAAGAGACTACCTATAACTTCCATCATTAGCCAGTTACGAAGGGCACGGCTGTGTACGGCAGGGATTAGTGAGGGTCTTTTAAATAATATACTGTATACTGAAGAGTAGGAGGATAATAACTGATCATGCGTTTACTTAGTTTTCGAAGCATTTATCAAGAGAACGAGTCTAACCACAGCCATCTTAGTTTGTCAGTTACGTAGGGCACGGGTGTGTATAAGGGAAATTATCGTTGTTGTATAACTGCATAAAATAAGGCCATCGTAGATACGGGTTCCATTAGCGATCATACTTCTACTTAGTTGAAGAAGTAATTAACAAGGGGACGAGTCAACCCACAACCCCCATCGTTTGCTAGTTACCAAGGGCACGGGTGTGTACAGAAGGGATTAGCGTGGTTTTTGTGGCCCTCCCCCTGCACTTCCATCATGCCGCGTAATTACATTGCAAGTTAAAGCAGATTCGCTTAATTGTGAGAGAAATTACCAGCCGGAATTAGACGGAAACTTTGGAGGGAAACTAAAATTTGTGTGAGTTTCCCAGTTCCTTGATCAATTAAAGTCCGAGCACCGGGAACTTCAGGCCCAGTTTTTCCACATATTTTCTTTAGCAATTTCTCAAAGTTTGGCGGGGAAGCAGCGGCCAACAGGATGATGAAGGTCGTTTGTAAACAGTGGCGACTGGCAAGAAATCACAGTAGCGTAGGAGAAACGTGAGCCTCCCTCGATATTGTGGACTCATAATTATATCCTTTGAAGAGCAAGTAAGAAAAATATATTAAAAAGTATCGCAGTGGAGAATCATGAACTTCCCTTGATCACGTAGGCTCATATCTTCCTCGTATAGAAAGTAAGAAACGAATATATTAAAGTATTGCGTAAGAGAATAAGCGTCCATCGATTATGTAAACTCGGGTATCGTTTGTATTGGTAGGAAAAAACAAATATGTATATAAAAAAGGATTGCCTGGGGGAAGCATGAGTTTCTCTTGAATATGTACGCTCAAGGGTCGTTCATATGTATAGTAAGAAATGCATATAGTCTTAAAAATAATTATGATAATTTCCATGTCCTCTGCATTTTGAAACACAGGAGGCTTGTGTGTCTGTACTTGATCTTCCTTTGATCTTGTAGGCTCGTATGCCGTTTGTATAACATTTATTAACCTCTTCATTTCGCTGACATTTTTTTCAACTTAATTTTTGCTAAATTCACATGGTTTTATGTAGCTTTGTGGAGATATTTTGAGCTGAACGAGTTAAATGTTGCCTTCATAAGCACCTTCAGAATTAGAGTATTCTCATAAGTTGAATAAAATAACCTATAGCAGTGATAATAATTCGAAAAAAACATACTTTGACCGAAGGGGTTAATTATGCAGCTAGTCAAATAAAAGTTTTGAGCCTTCGCTGTCTTTTACATTTTGATACACAGAACGATAAACTCTGACTTACTGTACACTATGATATTTTAAATCACGCTGGTGCTGAGGAGGGATGCCTTCATGTGGAGGCACAAATATAACTTTCGGCTGCACTGCCTGGTTATTCAAACGTCTGTCAGTTACTTCCCTATCCCTTGAGGAAAGATCAACGACTGCAAAAGAAGGGTAACCAAAGCCTGCAGTCCACTTGGTTCACATTTCAGATGAACTTGGGCCTACCACCACCACCACAACCACCAACTCTCTCGTGGTCATATCTTCTCTCGTACTTCATTTCAGGTGGCGCCAGTCGAGTTTATTCAGTCTTAGAAGCCTGAGAGTGTTAATACTGGTATCAATGCTGACTACTTGAGTACGAGAGTTTTATCCAAAGCTGAATACAATTGTTTGAAGTTACCACAATTAAAACACGAGTCATCGTCATGATAAATTATTGGAGAATTTTTGAAAACCATTCATACCTGGGGTCCCTGTTAGTTCAGTAAAAATTGTCTGGAAAAAAAAAGAAAGAAACTATACTCTTTTCACTTTAGCTTGGTCCAGACTTTTTTTTTCACCTATTTTCCTAGCTCATTGGCAGAAAAAAGACAATAATATGGCTCTATATAGTTTTATAGCACTTCTTCGTTACTAGCATCACAAGACCCACAAATGTTAATCTATTATTACAACATCATCCACGAATACTGTATAGGTAAGACGTTATCGAACTTAAATGGTCACGTAAAGCATACCATCATCGTTAATTTTGTGGTCACTGAGAATGACCAGGAACATAGAAAAAAATACTGTCCAGGTCCGGTGTATTCCAACATACAGATGTCAGGAGAAGCATGGAGCACGTCCAGTGCAATCGATCATAGAAATGTACAAGTGCTCGTGGGCCCTTCGGGCTCTGTCGCACTTGCTCCTACAGAGGGCTCTCGCGCTGCGCGCTCGCATTCTCGTGCTTCGCACTCGTTTCCTCTTGCTTCTCACTCGTTTCCTCGCGCTGCGCGCGTGCGTTGCAATCATTTCAGGCAATCCGAGTCATGTTTATGTGCAGTTCTAGTCTAACGTTGTCACTATCGGCCGTCAAGGCGACATCGAAGGGCCCATGATTGTCCGTTTATGTGCTGTTTTAGTCTAAAGTTGTCGCTTGGATTTTTTGCGGCTAACCAATTGATCATGTTATTTGCAGCTTCGGGAATAGAACCCAAGATGTCCGAACTTAAGTCCGAAATACACACACAGACACACGGCTACTGCTATAGTATATTAGATGTACCTATGGGCAAAAAATTCTACGGAGATCCTATGCCGGGCGCCGGGAGGGTCGTTTTTTTGGTCAAAATGTGATTGCTCATTAAATATAGTAAACGTTTTTCAATCGTGATGGGACCAAGATTTTTCACATCAGCGAATTTTTTGCGATTTTTGTGCCAGATTTGGTGAGATTGGAATGTGTAGTTTCGGCTGACACGCACACACACACACACACACACACACACACACACACACACACACACACACACACACACACACACACACACACACACACACACACACACACACACACACACACACACACACACACACACACACACACACACACGGCTACTGCAATAGTATATTAGAAGAAACTTTGTTCAGTTCTAATTTAATCGAGTGTAGGGAAAAACATTGCGACGTTCTATTTTCATCCAGCAAAGAATTATCTATTTAAGGAGAAACGTTGCAAGGTCCAGTGTTATCGAACACAGAATTATAGGAGAAAAACATCGTTCAGTCCTAATTCAGTCAGATTAAAAAATATACGAAAGTCACTCATGTCCAATTTAACTCCTTATGAGTCAAGATAATTGTAATACATTTCAGCTAACGCCACACAATTTTATTCAGCTCATTGTGAGTCACAGTAGTCTGCCAGTGTTTTCGGATGTAGAAATAATGCAGGAATAAAGGACAAAATTCTCACGAGTCCAGTTTCATTGGTGCAAGTAGGAGGTGCCTATATTTTTACGCTGACTAGACACAAGTAATGAGGAATTTTCTAATTAAATTATTAACTGCGAATATATATATATATATATATATATATATATATATATATATATATATATATATATATATATATATATATATACGCATAATATTTTTACACACTAATGCCCCTATGACTCATTCCCACCAAACAATCATCTCCCATTATTTGGAATAACAGAAAATTGGAGTTGTCGTAATCATGAGAGAGTCAACAAGGTGACAATGGGAACAGAGTAAAGTCCATATTCCTGTCAGGACGATGACCCTGTAGTTTATTATTCCATCTGCAAAATAATTTACACAACTAACGAACGATATATTGTACTGGTGGAATTACCACTACATGACTGGGGGATGACTTTACTCTTGATAACTCCAGCCGATTTATTTGCTGTGGGAAGCCTTTGTTGGTCAGTGGATGAACAGACTCTCTTAAGTTAACCCTAAATCTCTGGGGATGACTTATTTCATTTTACTCTCGCTAGTGAGTGACAATTATATTCGTCATACCCCTATACCCACCTGGTCTTCTCCATAACTGCATTTTACATTGTCGGTGTGTGTGTGTGTGTGTGTGTGTGTGTGTGTGTGTGTGTGTGTGTGTGTGTGTGTGTGTGTGTGTGTGTGTGTGTCATGAAACCATTTTATGTCGCAATAAAAATGGACAAAACAATTAATCTCACTTTTTCCCGTTAAGAATATTAGGATTAATATATTAATGCACTTCCAGTCTATGTAGTCAAACTATTTAGGCCGGATATAAGAGGTCAATTAACTTTTAATTTGCGATTCCCTTTTATCCTGATATGAGAGGTCTGGTAATCACGTTCAAATGCAATTTCCATTTCATGATTATCACATTTATTATATGGTTTGTGATCCTGGGTTTGGTAGGGTGGTGGTATGTGAAAGTGTGTGTGTGTGTGTGTGTGTGTGTGTGTGTGTGTGTGTGTGTGTGTGTGTGTGTGTGTGTGTGTACCTCCATGCTTTACCAAGAATTCCACAAATTCCCATTACTCCGGGAGACGAGTTCCAGGCTACGGACATGCCCCTTGGAACTGCGAGTGAATAATAATGAACTTGACATAACTGCAGAAGTAAATGGAGACTACTGCTAACTCCTTCACAGCAAGAAGCCCTTCCTTAGCTGTAAAAAGTCTTAGGATAGACAAAGGCAATAAAAAGTCTAAGGTTGGACAAAATTTAATGGGAAAATCGAGATCGTTGTATTGGTCTGGCCTTGTGTCATATAGATCTATTTATATGTTTGATCTTCATTTTAAAGTGTTTACGATGATGATGTAATGGTTCTTTCATCTCCAGACATTTTTATTCAGCTTAGGAGAGAGTTTTTGTACTTAAGGAGGTAAATATCTTTCTTCATTAAGACATCAGTACGGGAGGGAGGTGGGGGACTCCCTTCATAAAAACCCCATCAGTACTGTGAAATTCTGGAGATTTATATATATGGTTGTTGCTGCCAACAGACCATTTTATTCAGTATGTAAATTCCCTTGTTTGTGAAGAGGTTGAAGGAATGCCGTGCTTAGCCCCCCAGTTCGAAAATCTTCCTCTTAGCAGAATACAGTCTTGCCTGGAAATAGCAAAAATAAACCAGAAAAACATCATTGTAGTGAAAGTGTATGAATAATTCTTAAACTAACGTGAATAGAATAATTATGAAGTCCTCAGTGTGCAGGCGTTAAAGGTTGCATGCCCCTAGGGAGCCAATAATCTCAAAGGTCAAAGGGTAATGATAATCAAGGCTAGGCATGTCCTGCGGAAGTAAACACACACACACACACACACACACACACACACACACACACACACACACACACACACACACACACACACACACACACATATACTCTCCTGACCTCAGATCATGTTTGAAGAGCAGCGGAAAAAAAAGAAAAGAAAAGAAAGATACTGTATTAGTAAAGCCTGCTATTGTAAAACCGAAATGCATCAAGTGTAAGTTGATGATATCGTTTTATGTGGCCATCCATCGTAAACACCATCTCCTCCGGGTCAACCCAACGCTAAATAAAATTATCTGATGGTATAAAAATTACTGTGTAAAAGAGGCAATCATCAGACTGAAACAAATCGTCTAATATCAGAAAGAATATAGTAAGTAAAACGTCGTAGTGAAGGGGATAGCTTACATTAATTGGCCATCCACTGTGTGTTTTGACTGAGAGGCCCTGCACTGAGGAGAATATGAAAGCTTAGGTTTATGTGTATCGATTGCACGTGGGTGTTAAATGCAGAGAGTCCGATTTTTTCCGATCTTCCATCTTTGTTTAGCTCACGGCCCCCAGTGCCCTATATTGGTCAAGAGGGACTGTGGGGAGACAATCAGAATCTTCCAGTCTGACCAGCTGAAAATCGAATTCAGGTACTACCACAAGCAAGCTAAATATGCCTACCAATACATCTCCCTCTCCATCAGGCCTACATTGCTTATGATTCCATGACTGTTTGTTGAATGAAATCGCAAAGTTAGCTTGAATAAAATACCTGTCTAGGGTTAAAGCTCCCAGGTTCCTGTAATTTGGTCATTGATGAGTCAAATCGTCTTGCGTTACCTGCAGTAAGATACAAAGAAGACGCGAGCATGAGTGAGTTACCGATGGGTTCCCAAAATCATTAAACGTTCCTGCGTACGTAGCAGCGGGCGAGCATGGGAAGCTAAACACATCTATCACCTTCCCGCTCGCTTATCTTCCTTGCTTCCAGGAACTGATTTTCCAGCAAATAACTCATTACACGGGCGTTTGATAGACTTCAGCTCCCTTGAGGCGAGTTGGTCAAATTGAAACACTTAATTAACGTCGCCGCAGCGGTGTATCACTCTCAATTTAGATTATAGGTCGATACTCCGGGATATCTGTCACCCTAAATCATCGGCTATGTGACTCGTAGTAAGCATGGCTCTTAATTAAAGTCGTAATTAACTTTCATCGGATGGATTTGTTTAAATGAATAATTATGATGGCAACACGCCATATTCAGACACTTAACTCATACAAATCTGCTTTGATGAACGTGGCTGTTGGCGAATACAATAAACATATGCTTTCTAGATGCGGGACCATATAGATACATATAAATATAGATATAAATATGGATATTTATTTGATTACCGACAAATAATACGATAATTGATGATTTTTGTTTGACCAGCGCATGATGCATTTTTATTAATACTGTATTACGTTATCGCTCAGTCATTTCATATTGTAGAAAAATATATCCATCGACGTAGAGTGCTCTTTCGATGGTATTATTAGTGTTTTCTAGTCTGGAGTCAAGGAAAGCATTCAGTCCTGATGTTATTTCTGCTGTTGTTCTCAGGAAGTGTTTTCTTATTGGCCAAGTTCATCCGACTGCTTTCCGTTTCCTTCATCACTTAATTTACGTCATTCGTATTGTTTTGCAGGTATTGGTTTTTGCTTAGCCTATAGCAAGGAAGGGCTATGAGTGCATCGAATATTATCAAATATTCTGTTACAGATATATCCAAGCAACATCTGCACTTTGATAATTGTATTCTGTGTAAGTATTTATGTGGTTGGTGGGAGCGTCAACCATCCTCTTCCTTGGTGTAGTGGTACCCTCTGGTATCTCTACACTGAGTGCCAAACCATTTTTTTAACGCCAGGAAACTATTTACCACGATGTAAATTAACCATATAACAAAATGGATGTTTGGTGGTTTATGGTTTAAGACACTCCATTCGGATGTGGCCCCTAAGGGAGTACATCTGAGAAGTGATTGGGATTTACTACTCACATAATGCGACTTAAATGCGGATGACTAGTCACTCTCGCCTTAAAAGTATGGATTAAGTAGTCTAGCCTCGTGCCTTTACGCTCCTGATGTGGCAGTAAATGAGTGGAGTGGATGATCGATTTAAACATAGTATACTGTTATCATGTGAACTTTTTTTTGAGGACTGTCATATTTTAAGCAGGTAATTATGCCCACCATTATTCTGTATGGTGGGGATACAAGAATAACCCATTTCCGTCCGTCTTTCCATCCGCGCCTGTATCTCGGGAACAGCCCGGTGGATTGCCTTCATATCACACAGAAAGATAGGTAAGTTTCGTAGTTAATGCTCGCATATGTAAAATTGCCATACTGACGGCTTTACGAGCTATGAACATATAAGGAAAAATCTGTCTTGTGTTATCCGTCTGTCCGTCTTTCTGTCCGGGCCTGTTTCTCGGAAACTGCTAGGTTGATTGGCTTCGTATCACACAGAAAGTCTGCGTATGTGTCGTAGTTGATGCCCTTATATGTAAAATTGCCATATTATCTGTACTTTACAAGCTATGGCCATGTAGGGAAAAATCTGTTTGTCCGTCTGTCCGCCTTTCCATCTGGGTCTGTATCTCGGAAACTACCGGGTGGGTTGGCTTCATATCACAGAGAAAGGTTGAGTATGTGCCGTAATTGATGACCGTATATGTAAAATTGCCATGTTGTTTGTACTTTACGAGCTATGACCATGTAAGGAAAAATCTGTCTTTATAAGTTGGTTGTGTCTGCTGGAGATTTCAATCCGACCTGCAAAAGAAATCTGAAGATGAAACTTGGTGGACTGATTCATAGGAGTTTATTATTATTTTCCCCGCCATTATTGTACGAGTCCTACTTTATGCCTCTATACATTGAAATTGACATACTCATTAGAGCATACCTATATTCCTTGCCACATGGTGGGGATAGCTGTTTGAAAAAGGCTTGTTACTTTGAAGTGTTGGTTGCATTTTTCAATCTACTCGTTTTAGTCAGCTTTAAATAATTAATTTTCTTGTGTTGCGTTGCTTCAGCTCTATGTTCTTCACATTTTAAAGGTAAAATAGTATTCCTACATGTTAGAATGGTACTTCACCAATGTTCCTCTACTGAAAGTTTTCACATATGATATTTTCGTTTATTTTGCCTGAGTAGTTTGGCAGTACTCTGCCAAGTTGTACTAAATGTTCCCTCCGAGTGAACTTGATTCTGTAATATTTTAATATGTTAATCCAGATGTAGGATGAACTTTTTAGATAATATAATGTGTTTATTAAATTTTCTAACGCTGTCTTATGAAAATTGATCCTACTTCCAAAATTTTCTACGTATCAAAGTTATATAGTGTACATAATCAGAACTTTCATATAGTCTTAAAATCCCTCCTTATTCACTGAGAAAGTAAAGCTTGTCAGTAATGGTGTTTGTGGCGTACTTGTGGACGACTGAAATATGTTCTACAGTTATATATAATATGGTTATGGATGGTTTTGCATTGTTCTGTGCAAAACATTATGTATGACGCCTAACAAACTGAACGTGAGTGAATGACGTAGCTTTCTCCTGTTTTCTGGTGCTATCTTGTTGAACAGTGTAACAACGATTATATATATATATATATATATATATATATATATATATATATATATATATATATATATATATAGATAGATAGATATAGATATATACAGTATATAGATAGATAGATAGATAGATAGATATGTCGATATATATATAGATAGATAGATGTAGATATATGTATTGATATGGTAGATAGATAGATATAAAAATATATAGATATATAAAATATAGACAGATAGTGTATATACTCTCACTTAACCCTTCGTGCTCCAGGTGAAAAAACGTGACCCGGAATACCATGTGGGGTCTTGAAAGACCCCAAATTAATTTTTGGATTTCTGCCACGTGCACAAAGTTGCAAATGTTAAGTTTGTGCATATGTTGCCTTGGACACGGCACGTGTAGTCAATCCACCATGTGCCCCTTTTCTGTGTGTGTGTGTGTGTGTGTGTGTGTGTGTGTGTGTGTGTGTGTGTGTTTTATGAAAGTAAAAAAAAAAAATTATGATTTTCCGCAAAACTTTTGAAAGTTTGCACATGTAATAAACAGTGTGGCATATATTTTTAGGTTACATCATTCTTATTCATCAGCGTGCTCTTAACTTAATAAAATAATGTATTATCAGTTATAATATCATAGAAAAAAACACAATATCACGAAAATAAAATGACGCGAAAAAATTGGTTGAAACTGTGTTCAGAAGATAAACAATATTTACATTTATATTCAGAAAACCCCTGAATGATTTACAAATGAAGTAAACTTAAACATAAGACTGACATATTTATAGTCAGAAAACCACTGAATGATTTTATTCATTCATTCATTCATCATCCTGTCCTACATTGCCCCATGAGGAACGTAGGAGCCCAGGGCTAGGCAAGTTGGTCCTGCCATTGGAGATGAGAGTGACCAGCCACACTCATCCTTGAGTGGCAGTTCGTGAGCAATAAACCCCAACCATCCCTTGGATGTAAACCTTCACGGGCTCAATCCGATTGGAGCGCCAAAGTTACCCACTAAACCACCAGTCGCCAAAATTTGGTCATGTGGTTACCACCCAGCGTAGTAAATGGTTTCCTGGTGTACAGGAAACCATTTGGCCTATCACACAGTGTAGAGTCACCACAGGCAGAAGGAAGAGGAAAGAGTGAAAGATTTTAACATCTGAAAAATCACCGCAGGTGTCATTATCAGCATCAGAAATGGGAGGATCTTCTACTATTCTACCCCGCTGACTGAATAACATCTCAACATTGAGTGACATGGGCAATAATATCTAGAATCTGGGAAAAAAAAAGAAACCTTACATGGAATGCTAGGTGGGACACCGGAAGACCCCCAATGAAATCTGTGCCCTCCTAACTCGTGAACTATAAGTCTTTCCACTCCATTGTTGTGTGCTTATACAATGACCAAAGACAAAGTCATGGTTCGCCAGATCCCTAAATCAATAAGTGGCTGAATGGTTTCGTTTAAAAAAATGTGTTGGAGTAAATTTGACCCACATAGCGTACGAAGGGTTAAAAGGCCGCCTTCGGCGGCCTGTGCTCGATGTCAAGTCAATTCCCATTTTTAGTCGAAGGGTAACAGAAATTTGAATTACTCATGCCATGAGCGAAACGGAGCGAGAAATTTTCTCTTATTTTTATCATGCTGGGACACCCGATGAGAGAGAGAGAGAGAGAGAGAGAGAGAGAGAGAGAGAGAGAGAGAGAGGAGGGATGGTAGTGTTTGCTGTTGTACTAAATTATACTATAGCATCATAGTATACAATTTTAGGAGTATAAGGAGGGAGGAAGGAGAGGCGAGAGAGTGATAATACAAACAAACACGTCATTCTTCTCTCTTCTGTCATGCTGGCAGTTTCAGTGCTGGACCAAGAACGAATCCATCCTCCCCATTATTAGCAAATACTAAATTTGAAGCAAAAGATCAGAAATGAGTTATAACTCGGGAAGCGGTGGCCCGACCCGACTGGAAATTGTTTTATTCTTCAAGTTAGAGCATTTTAACGGTACCTTGCTGTAACAAAATCGTGATTCGTTGCACCGTTTTTGCTGTGTTATGGTAACAAACAAACAAACATACAGAAATCGGATCATTATAATATGTATATATACTGTATATAAATATATATATATATATATATATATATATATATATATATATATATATATATATACAGTATATATATATATATATATAAATATATATATATATATATATATATATATATATATATATATATATATATATATATATATACACAGTATATATATATATATATATATATAATATGTATATATACTGTATATAAATATATATACAACACAAATCAAACCTCGGAGGTATATTTATTTCGGTCCAAAAATCAGCTGATTGCATGTGAGCAGTTACAGTAAGGAAAAACACTACTGAAATGCGAGTGATCACAGTAGAACGGTAGGTTACGACACTTGGCGTGATCACTGGTAGCAACCCGACGCGTGGGACTGAGGCTGAGGGAAGCCACATTCATTGCTACACAACGCTACCTTAAGTAAAGAATCATACGTGAATGAGTGCATCAATCACTTCACTTCAGTGAGGCATATATCTTTAGTCTCAGTAATTGTAGGTGATTTTATTCAGCTCCGACGAGGAATCTTGAGCATGAGAGTTAAAATTTTTCTTCCACTTTTCAGTTCAAGTAACACATAACTTAGCAGTAGATAAAATCATCCGTAGTTAACGAAGAGTACTGACGTATTGGGCTGAAGATGTTGAGCGATTTTATTCCAGGTTCATTCGGTAATATGAATTCTGAATGCTGAACATGTGATTATGAACTGCATGGTGAATGATATACCATGTAATTCAGATTATTGAACATATTATCTAGATTACTTTTATGGAAGTATTTTGTGTTTTAATACCTCCCGTATATTACGAGAAGGAAGAGGAATAGGGTTCAGTGAGTGTTGCCTGACCCTAACCCAGTTTTGCCAGGGGGTCCTCCCTCGGATGCCGGCTTGGCAGGGCTTTTTGGGTCCTGCCATTCTGGCGCCCATCATGATGGTTGGTGGATAAAGAATACGGCACCCCAGCAACTGGGGCCCCCAGCAACTGAATAATGGGGAGGGGGGGGTCCCCCCAGGCCAAACCCCACTTTTGGTTCGTGTTATGGATGTGCAGAAGATGCGCGAGCCCGAGGCTTCAAGCTCAGGTTTAACCTTTAGAAGGCACTGTGGGTGGGTGCTTGGAATGTTCTAAGCCTTTCAAAGGATGATCGACTGCCCTTTTTGTCACGAGAGTTGGGGCGATTAGGGGCCGGCATAGCTGCACTCTGTGAAGTGAGGCGACCTGGGGATGGTGAGATCAGTAGAGATGGTTACACAAACTGCTGGCCATGCTGTGATGATGGTGCCCATCTTAGCGGTGTCGCTATGACAGTTGCTGTTCACTTTCTCGTGTGTCAACACGGTTACTCTGGTTATGTACGCATAATGCTAGTGAGACTGAAGCACTCCTTGGACTTCATCATTCTTATTGCAGTGTACGCTTCAACTGAGATGAGTGATCTTGAAGAGAAAGAACTATTCTGCACTAAACTTGACTCTGTTGTGGAACAGTGCTCATCACGGGATACACACTTGGTCTTGGGCGACCTTAATGAGGTTACTGAGATTGTGTAGGTCCCCATGGCTCTGGAACCAGGAATTCCAATAGTTATCACCTTCTGGAATTCACAAAATCCCATAAGTTAAGAATTGCTGAACTTGGTTCCAGCAGCCAAATTGTGCCACTGGACTTGGTATCCCAATACCAGAGGAGTTGCTAACGAGATTGATTACATTTTTGTTAGTGCTCACTTGAGGATCCTTCAGAACTGCAGGGTTTTCAGTAGTCCAGGGTTCTTTGCTATTGATCACAGACTTGTTGTTGCTACACTAAGGTTACAAATCAACACTAAGAAATTCTCAAGATCCATCTTGTGAAACTCAGGGATGAGGAGTTTGCATATGAGTAAGCACTTGCAGTCTCAAATCGGTTTGAAGTGTTCAGTACTGTTGAGGATCCTGTTGGACAATAGGATACCTTTAAGCGTGTTACCCTGACAGCAGCTGATGAGTGTATTGGAGACCCTCCGAGATCAAGGAGGGGATAAATCTTGCAGAGGACACTGACCACAATTGCAGAGGAAAGTCGTGCTGCCAGACTGGGGGGGGATTGGGGAAGTGAGTGTAGAGCTTGTTTGGCTGACTACTTTGAGCAGCTGTATATGGCTGATCCTCCCAGTGGAGGAGGCTGCTTTACAACCATTGACTGCTGTCCCACCAATTGACAAAACCGTGCCTTCTTTAGATGATATTAAGAATGCAGTGGCTAGGTTGAAAAGTAGCAGCACAGCTGGTGTTTGTGACATCCCAGAAAGCTGATCAAAGCAGGGGGCGAAGCCATGATCAGGGGGTTACATGCAGCTATAGAAGCCATTTAGCAGGCTATCATTCCTCCTGACTGGACAAAGGGTTTGGTCACCCCTATCTGGAAAGGAAAAGGAGACCAGTATGACAGTAGTAACTACCGTGGTATTACAGTGCCTAGTGTATCAGACAAAGGTCTTGTCACATTCTCCTGATGTTTATCCGGGACCATTTCCTAAAGTTTCAGATGCCCGAGCAAGTCGGATTCACGCCCAAGACTTCTACTGTTGTCTGTATCTAAGCTCTTCGAGTTCTTGTGGAACACAGTCGTGAGTTTCTACAAGGTCTACTTGCAGCCTATGTGGATCTCGAGAAGACATTTGACTCAGTAAACTGGGAGGTACTCTGGGAACTCCTGCGACTCTGTGAGATCCCCCCAGGGATAATCTGAATGATTGTTGGCTTCTACTCAAACACTGAGAGTGTTATCAAGTGTGGGGAAAGGAACATCCGGCTTCTTCCCAGTAAGTTCTTTTGAAAGACAGGGATATGTCCTTGCCCCCATACTTTTCAACACATGTATGGATTGGGTACTGGAGTGTGCTGTGAGTCGAAGTCACAGTGGGGTATCAGTTGGCAATTTCAGGGTTACCGACCAGAGGCGTACCTAGAGATTTGGGGGCCCCGGGGGGCTAGGTTCTTTGCGGGGCCCCCCTCCTGGAGGGGGGCCTTCAAAGAACCTAGCCCCGCTCACTCTCAAAACTTATCTAATATCTCAGCAGGGATTGTCGGGATGATATATATATTTTTAAATATTAATAAAAAATCTTATAAATTTTTAAGACTTTTATGGGCCCCCCTCAACTGGGGGCCCGGGAGGCAGTTTCAAACCGCCCCCCCCCCCCCCCCTCAGGTACGTCACTGTTACCGACCTTGATATCGCTGATGATGCAGTTATCCTAGTGAAGTTGCTGGAGATACTAATGAATGCCCTCAAGGAATTTGATGAGAATACAAAGCTATTAGGATTAAGGTCTTTTGGGCCAAGACCAAGGTCCAGGCATTTGGTGACTTGTTGGATGAAACAGTTCAGTCTGTCCAAGCATGTGGTCAGGTTATAGAAGTCTTAGAAATATTCACTTATCTTGGTAGTATGATCCATAACAACGGTAGATCAGACAGTGAGATCTCGTTGCAGTGGTCTTGCCTACAGGGTTATGAATTCACTCAATGTGGGAATTTGGTGCTGCCATTATTTGTGTAGAAGGAAAAAAGTTCACATCTTCAAGGCTCTGGTGCTCCGTGTCTTACTTTATGGCTGTGAGACATGGACACTAAACAGTGACTTGAAGCGGCGAATATCTCCATTGGTATTAAGTGTGTTTGCAGGATCATGGGATATCGCTGGTACAACCGGGTGTTAAACGAGCGACTACTCTGTAAGACTGAATTGGGGCCTATTGCTTACATAATACGTCAACGCCAGCTCCAGCTATACGGGCACGTGGCCTGCTTTCCTGAGGCTGATTCAGCTCACAGAGTGATCTCTGAACGAGTTAACCCAGGGTGGAGGAGGCCAAGGGGAAGGCTGGAGCAGGTCGATCACTTCTCTCCGGCAGATACTTCGAGGGGGACGAGTCGCTGCCTGGAGGGCTGCACAGAGAAACCCACGTGGGTGGAGTCGGAGGGTGGGTGAGACTATGCGCCCCATGGCGTTTGCCCCTTCTTGAATGATTATGTTTTATGAATACTGTGATTTTTTTTTTTTACATGTTGTTTATGTGACCTTTGTACCCCAATACATTTGGAAGTATTTTCGTATGCAAGAGTCGGTTTGCATCACCTAGCGGAACTGGGTCACTTAAACTTGAGAATGCTGTGGTAGCATGAAATTCAATAAGCCTTATTTAGAGATAGGCTGAGTCATCATGGTTACCAGTACTTGGGAAACTGACGGTCCAGTCTGACTTCATTTGGCCATCAGCTTAGCTGAAAAGGGTTTGGGATCTTCGTGTTAAAACAAACGAGCGTTAGTAGGGTACCTCATGCTATAACTGTCTGTTGCCTGTGAATACTTACGCTGGCCCCGAAGACATGGAAGTTTGTTTTATATATTCCACAACACTTCATATAAATGCTGAAAATTTGTGTGTGTGTGTGTGTGTGTGTGTGTGTGTGTGTGTGTGTGTGTGTGTGTGTGTGTGTGTGTGTGTGTGTGTGTGTGTGTGTGTGTGTGTGAGTGTGTGTGTGTGTGTGTGTGTGTGTGTGTGTGTGTGTGTCTGTGTGTGTTTAAACGTACAAAGGCTATTGCTACTGTCGGTTCCCTGTTAGTGCACAGAGCTTCTCAACAAAAGAGAAGTCAGCGCATTGTAGAGGGACAATGGTAGGAAGAATACAGGCCTGACTTTGGGAATCACTGAAGATAACTATGTAACTGAAGCGATGCGCATTAAGTGAGCCATTCCCCGCTCCTGCCGTCATTCCACCCTGGGATGATATTTGCCCTGGGGTCCAAGTTTGCTGTTGCCTTTCAAGCGCTCATCGTTGGCCGGGACTGAAATTTACCAAACTTACGACATTCTCCCGCTCGTAAGAAGATTCTGCGCTCTACGGTGAAGATTCTGTACTCTCCTGTGAAGATTCTGACCTATCTTTTGAAGGTTCTGCACTCTTCTGTGACTGTGCATTTTACCGTGAAGATTCTTCACTCGCCTGTGGTGATTTTGTGCTGTACTGTGATGATTATACCCTCTCTTTTTGAAGACTCTGCACGCTCTCTTCCTAGTCTATCACGCAAAAAAGAATACTGCTAACGACAAGGCCTTAGTATTCAATGTATTTGTGAATCACCGGCCCGGCTGTCATGGTCTAGCTACGAAGCTTTCCTTTCCACGCCTGCTAAAACAAGTCATGGTTTCTGCGAGGAACTGATATTTGTACTTTTTTTTTTTTTTATGCATCCCTGTCTTTGTACTACATAGGGGGCACTTATGAAACTTTTGGCTACGCTGAGTTTTCATGATCTAAAAACAGTCGTTTGTCGGAAGCTAAAATGATTGTATGAAGATCTTTATTTTCGGCCAAAACGTAAATGCCAAAAATCGTTAACACTTTTAGCGCCGTAGGGTTAGTTTCATCTAACCCTCCTAAGTCCGTTGATGTATTTTTTCCTGTTTTTTTTCTTACCGCTTTCAGACGACTTTATTCAACTTAGAAAAAGCTTCTTATACTGAAGGGTTTAATTGAAGTAGCATCTAAATCAGCAGTTTCACAAGTCTCTCCTAAGCTAAAGAGAATCATATGAAAGTAGGGAGAATAGATGATACGTACTCGAATCGAAGGAGTTGATAAAATCGTGTGATGTTAGGTCAAATACAATGCAAACTAGGTCAAAGGGTTAACTACATAACAGCGCCGCCAAGATGCAGCCCCGGCCCCAGTCCCGAGGGCTGGAGAGATAGGAGCCTCTGTGGGCCGGTCGATGCGCTCTGTTGTTCCCACCCAGCAGTGATGAGATTGCTGCTCGCCTGCCAATGACGCCCTTATAAAAATCTGGCACGATCCGCAATTGCACTGACTGAAAGTTAATGGCATACTTTTTACCTTCAGTCTTGGTTCCTGAAACTTTCATGCCACTTTAGTATACTTTACTTGAATATCTTTAGCGCTCAGATTCCTGTGACCTTCTCAGCTGAATTATCTGCCGTTAGCAGGAATAACATACTGAAGACGCAGCAATGAAAAGTTGATAGATATTCGTTGGCTTCGTGTTATCTGTCAAATAAACTTTAAAATCGAACACATCTTTATATAGAAGGTCGTGAATAACTTTATTCACATGTGAATGAATGTCATGCTTTCTTGTTACATCCAAAGCTGTTGCTATTGGAATAAAGTTTTGGGCTTCATATAAAAAATATCTGAATACTTTAATCGTCTTACAATATGACATACTGAATGAAAAGTGTGAAAAACTCTCTTCAAATCGCCCCTCTCTCCCCCCAAAAGGAGTTGGAAAGACGGGCTCCATATACTGTTTAGGAATTACTTAGAAATGCACCTCGCAGTTAGACACACCAAACGTGCCGAGATAACAGAATCTTTAGGATCATATTTCCGTTCGTTAAGAAGGCTTTCGAGCAGATCTTCCTAAGCGACTTATTTTACATATTACCGTTTATTATTCATTCGTTTGCCATTTACATCCAGGAAGGAAGGATCGTGGATTGCTGAAGAATGGTACCTTTAGCCTGTAGTCCACTGGTTTCCCATTCAGAAGAGCCTGGGGTTACAGCTACTACTGCCAGTGACACAGTCAATCAATCACTCATTTCCTGTTGCACCTCACGGGATGCATAGGACCTCAATGAACTCTTCTCCAGTATCTGTCTCTTGCCATCTCCTTCAGGTCCCACCAGCACTCCTCCCCTGCTTCTCTTTTCATTGTCCTCAACCAGGTTTCCCTCGGCCTACCTCTGCCGCTTCTTCCTCTAGCAGTCCACTCTGGCACATCCTGTATTAAACTGCCTTCATGTCTATATATGTGCCTCAGCAGTTTCAAGCGAGACATCATCACATATTCATCAACTGGTTTCACTCTCGTAATATCCCATACTCTTTCACTTGTAACTCTGTCCTGCCTCTTCACCCCAAGAATCTTTCTCAGTATTTTATTATCAAATCCTTATACATTCTGATCTGTGTCAGGTGTACTGTACCATGACTCTTGCCCATAAATTAAAATTGGTCTAACCATGGACTTATAAATTTTTCCTCTGGTATGTACCGAAAGCATATTATTGTTCCATACCGATTTTAACAATACAACAGCTCGCCAAGTCTGTCTAATCCTCTCCTCAATATCATTGTTTAATGATCCTTTAGATGATACAATTGTTCCCAGATATTTAAAATTTTCTACATTCTTCACTACATTATTCCCAATTACACAATTGATATGGTTCTCCACGTTCGTAATAATAATATCAGTCTTTCCACAACTTATTACCAATTCCACTTTTTCTGCTTCCTCCATCAGACAATCAAGCACCCTCTGCATCTCGTAAATACTTCCCCAGATCAGTTTCGTATCATAAGCATAGTCCAAATCCATAAGCTTATTATTTTCTCTTCATTTAATTCCTGCATCTGTTCTTACAACCTTTATCATAACGTAATGCATAATCAAAACAAACAGCAAAGGCGAAAGACCTCCTTGAATCACTCCTGACCTAATTTCAAACGGACCACTCAAAGAACCACCCACGATTACCTTACAAAAAGTACCTCCATTTTCGTTCCAGCTCCTTCCATACCCATACAGTCTTCAAAGCCATCCCTACAGCTACCAACAATCGCACTGAAATCACCAATGCAAACTAACACATTATATCTTGCCATTCTATTTACCACATCCTACAACTTGTCGTAAAATTCATCCTTCACTTTAACAGCAGCCTCATTTGTCGGAGCTTACCTAACCACCATACTGATATCACCAAGGTCAAATATTGAAGGAGCGTAAAACAAACGCTCATTAGTTTGCTCAAACTCACATAGTGCCTTGCAAGCATCTCTACTCAACGGTAATCCTACTCCTTCATAATGGTTTCCATCAATCCTACCAGAAACCAGCAAATTAATACCATCTTCCAAATTCATTTTATCAGTTCCAGGCTATCTCATTTCTGTAAGAGCACAAATATCTATACTGTATTCCTTGAACACTGAATTAAGTTCTTCCATTTTACCAGCCTGATTGAGAGTTTGAGCATTCCAATTTCCTCTTCTTAAGGTTGTTTTGGGGTGTATAAACACATTCCTACACCGTGGGATTCTTAGCACCTCCTGCCAACGTAGGGGCTGCAGGAACTGAGGGCCATTGCTTCGTTATCAGAGTTCATCAAGATTTCTTAGGCAGAAAAATATTTTACCCTGGAACCGATGCCAGCGGCTCGCCGTAACCAGACAGTGGAGAGGGGAAACTAACTAAACGAAAAAAATATAATGCAGGAGTTTAGGACAGAGAAAGTACAAGGGAAAGAGAGAGAGCAAAATGACTGTAGATAAAAGTGCCCCATTTTGTCGCCTCTTACGACAAGCAGGGAATACTGGGGAAGTATTCTATCCCTCCCCTCCCCAGGGGGTGGATAGAATACACAGATTTTAATGTACAGTAATACAAACGAATGTTAATATGCCTCATCCAGAAATAAACCAGTAAGGAAGACGTACTAAAGGTCTGACGTTACCGACGAGAATCCGGGTCTTTGGCCTCGTTTGGACATCTTACTTAGTTGTAAGAAAAGATTTTTTTTTAACTGAATGTAACGTACACCACCGAAACACTGGAGACAAATGAAATGAACACGAGGGTTAAATGATTTCGTTGTGGTGAATGGTTGTACAGTGCACAACATAGCGGCTAAGTTGAAGAAGTTGGTGATGATGATGATGATGATGAAAAAGGTTTAGACTTAATTTCAGCTTTCTGCAGTTCACTGTTACCTGAGTGCAATCGTGTGGTGTTAGCTGGAATGCAATGCTTGAGTTAAGTCTACGATGAAAGTATACAAACCAGTGGTAACTCTCAGCTCGTAGAACTCGCTCTCAGCTGCATAAAATCATCAGGCATTACTTTAAATGGGATGTTAAGATTTGTTCTAGTCATGAGAGGGTTAATGCCTATCGAATGCAAGAGAGCAATAAAGCAGTCAGTTTTTTCGTAGTCTCTGTCTCCCCTCCCCCCTCCTTTCTCTCTCTCTCTGCGCAACGTCTTCATTATCCTCTCAGGAACGTAGAGACCCTGGGTTAGGCGACTCACTCAAGGCATCTGACCACTTCACTCTCGGGCTTGTTTTTTATTTTATTCTTGCAAACTTCAGGCATTTTTATGTAGTTTTAAGAGAGAGCCTTTTCGAACATAGAACGTATTTATAGACTTTATCCTTTCGCATCTTGAAGGCTCTCCTCTGTTGAAAAGCGTCAGTCAGTAGCAAGAATAAACTAATTAAATGCCTCACTAGAATCAAGGGGTTAACTAAAATATTACTACACCCCTTTTACTTTAACGTGGTCTAAAGTTTTCATCTCTCCGTCATGATTACTTGGTTGTAGAAACGGAATAACGCTAAAATTTGTTGTTAGTCATGAAGAAGTGCTTTGGAAATGATGCAGAACTACGGTGTAGTCTTATTTCGCCAATGAGTTGTGTAGAATAAGCTGCAGAAAGCCAAAAATCAGGGCCACTTTAAAGTGAAAAGGGTTTAGTCGCCCGACCTTACTGTATGTGGCATTATGTGAGCAATAAACTGGACCACTTCATGGACTTAAACCCCTAATGGAGCAAATCCAGTTGGAACGCCTTAACCCACTAGACCACCAGGCATCTGTTTGTTGGCTCTGCGAAAATCACTAAACGTTGTAAATGGTGTCCTGGGTTTCAGCTCCTGTTCTCGGATTTTATTTATTTATTTATGGCGGTATTATTATTAAAACTGGAAACACGGTGTGGGCAGTTTCCAGATCTTTACTACGATTTCTAAAGCATGTGATAGTGATAAAACATGTCCGACCTTTTTGTATCGTTGCTGACTGTATTCTGCAGAGTGGGTTGCTGCTGATCATAAATAACAGATACAAGCACAGTTGGGATCCTAGATGCAAATGTGATGGTTGCATGTCGCTTGATGAAGACTGAGACTGATAAAAAATTGTCCACTTTAATATATATATATATATATATATATATATATATATATATATATATATATATATATATACATATATATATATATATATATATATATATATATATATATATATATATATATATATATATATATATATATATATATATATACACAACCATACGTGCTTCCTACGTGTCAACAAGTGGGTTGGTGGAGGATTAGTGCCCCTCCCCATAAAAAAAATAACTCAAAGTCAATGGCCACCCCTTACGGGATTGTGGCGTCTGGCAATAGATAGATAGATAGAATGACCGTCGTGCAGATAGGCATTAATCTAAACTCTTGCTCTTTCAGTTTCCCCTTCTCAACTCCCCTCTGCCAACCCCGTGTCCCCCTTCCCTCCCCCTCACACTCAGGGTCTGAAGCCATCGACAGCACAGAGAACGTCGTATATTCGCCATTATTGCCGGAGCAGCGGGATCAAGGAGGCAAAATGTGTTAGTGGCGACGGTGGGAGTCTTGTGTCATTACTTCCCGCACCGTCAGCGATATTGCCACCCACAAGTGCATGTTCCCGCCCACCTACCAGCTTTTACTGCCCCCTGGAACACCCCGACAACACATTAGGGCTTGGGGGATTATTAATTGCTGTCCTGCTGGTTTGTTTTCGGGTAAAGGAACTTGCCTACTCCCACGAACTTGCCCACTCCCACTACTTGAATACTAGGTCGTGGTTGTATGAAATTTGATGAGTGTTAGTTGTGTGGCAGGCAAGAGGTTCCTTAGTTGCTAGTTAAATCAAGTCTCCAAGTCGACTACTCCGTGCCATCAACCGAGTTTAGAGGGATTGAGTCTTTCTAAGGCTAAAACAAGTGTGCCATAGTTATTGGCCCATTGCGCGTTACTGTTTGATAAGTATTAATATCAGGAGTATTTAGGGTATATTGCTTACACAATGCCACTCAGGGATTAGCGACTGGTCATTCTTAGCTGGAATGCCAGAAATCAGTTGCTTATTATCGGGCCCCTACGCATCTAATGAGGTAAAAAGATAGTGCAACGCCACAATATCACCAATTACGCTGTTCTGTTTCTTGATATTACTTGCTATGGTGAACTATACTACTTGATAATTACCTCCGTCAAGGAAGTTGGAGGAGGTTATGTTTTCACCAGTGTTTGTATGTTTGTCCTTCTGTTTGTCCAGGCGGTATCTCCTAAAGATTTCAATTAAATTTTGTTGAAGGGCGGGCCATAGGCCAAGGAATAAGTGGTTAAATTTTGGGGCAGGTCCGTATCCTGATCTGGAGTACCCCGTACGATATCTCCAAAAGTTCTCGACAAATTGCAATGAAATTTTATGGAAGGGTGGGCCATGGGCCAAAAAAGAATTGATCAAATTTTGGGTCGGATCCTGCTCCGGTTCCGGATCCTATCTCCACGGATCTGGATCCGGATCCTTTTTAATGGCAATGGCATTGGCGCGAGGTATGCGCTTTCTGAGTGCTTTCTATTTACTAACTGTCCTAGTTGTGGCGTACTGTTTGTTGGATATTATTTGTACGTTGTGCTGTACCATTAGAGTATTATTTCACTGTTGTATTAGTTATAGTAATGCACTATTCTCTATGTAGTTATTAGCCGTACTGTTTGTGTATTAACTCTCACACGCACAAGTTTTATAAGTTTTGCCGACACACGATTTTACTCCACCCCTCTCCCCGCCAGCCTATCCGCGCGCCGCTGAAAACATGTATTCTCGCCTTATTTTCGCCAGCCAAACCTCTGTATATTGCCTTGAAACCTACATATCTTACTCGCCAATGTTTGTTCTAGCTGATAAGCAAAAAAAAAAAAGAAAACGAATAAAAGTACATTAGGCACCGTGAATAAACATTTCCGAATGTCAATTTCACTTCCCATCATCCTAGTTCGAATGTTGTCCATCATACAGAAAAATGTTATTGGAAGGTTTGATAGAGAATTTCATCAGCTTTCTAATGGGAAAGTCCGGTTATGATACGATTTGTAGTTTTCGAGAAAATAGCCAAAAACTGAAAGCCATTTTTTGAAGAAAAAAAAAAAAAGATTTTTGTGCAGGGAGCTTTTCCGCAAAAGTTTTCTTGCACACGTTATGCTTTTATTTCATAATCTTGTGCAGAATTTCATGAGCTTTCTCATAGGCCACGCCGATTTTTGACAGGCCTCATAGTTTCTGAGTAAATCGCAAAAAACTACTGGGTACTCACGCCCGTGCTGCACTTTCATCGTGTGCGTACAATAACTTTTATATTCCCGCCTGTGTAACAACGGCTTTTCATCAGAGATATTACATTGTTATGTCCTGTACATACGTAGAATTCACTGATCTTTATCATGGTTCTTACAGGAAATGGATACGTCCAATAGTTTTTGAGTAAATGGATGACAAATGTAGAATACTCCTTGCCCGCAAGTGAGATAAAAAGACTCCCTTTCCCTGCTTCACCCACACCTATATATTGTCGCTTGTTAGTTTTATTAGTTTCTCTTTTTACTCAAAGTATACACATAAAATATCATAAGCTTTTTGATAGTGCTCTCAGAAACTAGACATGACCACCAGTCATTTTGATAGGTAGTGATACTGAAGCTGAACTTTCTTCCATCTCATATGTGTATATGTAAAAAACAATACTTATTTGTGTAAAAAAAATATAGAAATATAGAAATAGGTCAATATACAAATCAACAAAATACATATAACTCACTTCCTCCAGAGGTGTTGAGATGTTGGCAGGATCTTGAAGGGTTTGAAGACGAGGAGTTATGTAGTGTGTGTGTGTGTGTGTGTGTGTGTGTGTGTGTGTGTGTGTGTGTGGCGTATTTTGTTCTTTCCTCCTTGCACTACACATTCGATGCACACAATAGATTTCTCCACGAACATTCGCTGCACGACATACGTACATACAGTTTGTGTGGCATATTTCTTGTCTCTGATCCTTATGCCAGATTTTTGCTAAGTCAGTCAATGCACGCAATATTTCTCAGTGAACACTCGCTGCACTATTTTATTCGTATGTTTCACACTAGACCATACGCAATATAACACTGTCTGAGATTGGTACAATACCTTTTCACTGAAGTCTGTGATTGTGTGGTGTATTTGTTGTCTCTGATACTTGCGCTAGGTTTGAGCTAAGTTAGTCAATGCACGCAATATTTCTCGATGAACACTCGCTGCACTATTTTATACGTATATTTCACACTGACCCATATGCAGTATAAAACACTATCACATGATTTCATCCCAACCTTCTGTATTATTCCCTTCCTGACTCTATGGTGTACATGACCACTTGTTTCCTTAGCGACTATGGCATATCTGTATGGCATATATAATGCATGCTAGGGTAGGTCAGTTAAGTCACTAATCCAGGCACTATATGTTTCACAAAATATAAGTATTGTCTTCATTATAAAGGTAAAATACTCACATAATTTACGGGCAGGGTGAAGCAGAGTGGAAACCCCATTATAACAAACCACACTCCTGCCTCTAGGCCTAACAGCTGATAACGGGCCCCGATGCTTTACAAACAATATATCTATGTTCCATAGACACAATCACTTCACATTATAGTTAAGAACACTGTACAATCACAATATTTCAATAATGGCTTCTGCCTCGGGTGTGAGGGGAAAATGGCGGATTTAAATGGATGACTGACAGCAGCGCTACCCTTCAGCCTGCCTGGTCATGAAATACTCAGGTTTTTCTGCTGTGCATTGTCTCATCAGAGAAGTCACAGTGTTGCCAAGTGTTTACCTCGGAAGAGAGATGCACCCACTAGAACGCGCCAAAATTTGACGCAAATCGTCTGAAAACTTTCCTTTTGATGGCGTTTTTTCTGCTTAACAATATGATTTGCGTCTTCGTGCTTTTATATGCCAAACCACAAGAAAGCGATTCGCGTCAACTTGCCTCAGAGGGTTAATTTTCCTGTTGTGTTGTTCTGGTAATGAATTATTAGTTGTACTGTTGTGATCTACCAGTTGATAATTACTTATTGTCATATATTCACTGACTGTCCAATCATTGTTATCAGTTGTTCTACTGTGTCGTTTTGTGAGTATTTTTGTCCTTGTAAATTTCAGTTGGACATATTTATTGGTTGTCCTGTCATTTATAGCTTTACAGCCTTGTACTTAAGCAGTTATCAGGTGTCCTGTTGCACAGTAATGCTTGTCACGGGGTTTTTAAAATAAGAGCAGTTATTAAAAATAATGATAATGATATTGAAGAGCAAGGACAATGATTGTCTTGCTACATCAAGCAATGATTCTTAACGCTGGCTTACTTCACCGATTTTTTTTCAGAACGAGAATTTATAAACTTTCTCAACAGTACACAGCAGAGACTAATTACTCAATTGCTGTCTATTAGTACTGTTAGCCTCTGGAGAAAGTTACTTCACCCCTGACAATAAATAACTAATACTAATAATAAATCAGGTTCTTGCTGATGCTTAACTCCTAGGAGGCACAACGGATTTTAAGCTTAATACACAAGACTGGCATAAGTACCAATTATGAATGCAAACGTTTATGCAAGCTAGGAGCTATAAGAGAAATAAGCTTAACTGCGGAGAAATGAAACAAGAGTTTACATTACATTAAGCTCAAGCAAAAGAACTGTTATTTTTATTGATTACAAAATAAATTTAACGTTACAATTCAAAATCAAATTAATGAGATCGCACTCACTCACTCACACACGAGCTAAATTCTTACGCCTAGGAAAAACACCTTAATTAAACTCTTAAGACTAGAAAATACAAAAAGGAAATACTAGTCGATGAATGCTTTGTATCACCAAGGTGGGAGCACTGGGTAACTGTGATTCTAGTGGAGCTTGGGTTGACCTCTCACTTCTGGAGCACAGGACCTCTCTCCGTCAGAGCAACAACTGGACTGCATAAGTTGTGGGAAAAAAGGGGGAGCAGTAGGCCGCATTTTTCTAATGGTCAAGTGAGTGAAACGCGCCCAAAACAAATCGCTCAGTGGAAGCGCTAATGTCTCACACAGAGACGATCACGTATGACAATGAAAAATTGATTTGACAAAGCTTCCATCCGAATGAGCGGTTAACTGAACGATAAACAGTGAGTTTTCAAATAATAGTTCGTGGCTTCTCACAAAAGGGAAATGTCGCGAATTTGATTCGTGACATTACACCCCTACAAAATTAAATTTTTTCCTTATGGGAAAAAATTTGTGGAATATATATATATGTACACATCCTAACTCAGTCACACAAGATTCACACTGTGGTGTGTGTGCTATCCTGCTACAGGAGAAAGTCGCAGTCGTCAGTGAGCGAAAAAAAAAACCTCGTATTTACGTTAATAGAAGCAAGCTTGAGGGAAAAACTCCGTGACGACGGTGAAAATCCTGTACTCAGGTCAAACTGAGCGAAAAGTCGCAACATTTACATTGACAACTAATTGTTGTGTAGCGTGGTGTATGTAATACACGGTGTAGGTGTGACAGTTGTAGTGTAACTGTACCTACGTGTAAAATGACATAGTAAATAATAACATGGCGACGACGAAGGCAGAGGAGAAGAGGTGGCAGCGTGCGGCAGACGATCAGCTGGCCCGCACAGCAGAACTGCTACACCCATTGCTGTACCTGCAAAACCAGTTAAGGTGGAGCATCAAAAGTGTCAATGAGACAAAATTTTATTATGTTACAATTACTCTCTGTGCCTAGCAGTCAGTGCTATGACGTACATTCGAGGTCACCATTAATTATAGGACACGATTATGGTCGGCAAGTTGAGAATCCTTGTGCAAACTCGGGTCTTCCATAGCCTCGAACTGCACATGGGTCCTCAACCTGTGCCTTAACCTACAGTACTTATATTAATATCGGGAAGCTGAGAATCCTTGTGCAAACTCGGGTCTTCCATAGCCTCGAGTCGCCTCTGCGGAGTTCTCTCTCGAACTTCCCCCTTAACGTACAGTACTTATATTACTATCGGGGAGCTGAGAATCCTCGTGCAAACTCGGGTCTTCCATAGCCTCGAGTCGCCACTGCGGAGTTCTCTCTCAAACTTCCCCCTTAACCTACGGTACATAATATGTATGTACAGGCCCTGGACATAATGTGTCCTGTGGGGCCAATGAGCGAGACGTCAGGTCTGCACCCACTTCACCACTACCCTGTCTCTCAACTGTCTCAGAGATTACGGGTGTGGTTATGAACGGCACAGGAAGGACATGTCCCTGATTAGTGGTGTTACTTTGACACACACTACAGGAACGGACAAAACTATCTATGTCTCGTCCCATCCCTGGCCAGAAAAAGTCAGCTCGGATACGGCCCTGGGTCTTCCTTTTGCCCATGTGACCTCCTGAGGCTGAACAATGACCCCATTGTAACACTGCTAGGCGGTACTTGGCGGGAACGACAAACTGCAGTCGAACCTCGCCCTCTGGTGTTCGTGACTCACGTTGGAGCCGTCCTTGTTTGCGAAGGAACTTGGCTCGACCTCCCCGTGAATACTTAATCACTCGACCCTTTTGTTTGTTCCGCACGGCAGCAAGTGTCGGGTCAGAATGTTGTTCTTGCACAACAAGTTGACTACACATCAGATCTTGCGGTGAGCCAATGATCACTGGGGTGACACAGTCTGGAGCCTCAGCCATGGCTCGTGTTACCGCAGCAGCCGAAGTCTGAGTAGCGTCATCATCGGAGCAACTATCCTTGACTCCATGAATGTTTCCTACTATGAGGTCAAATAAGGGTTCTGGCATGACAACTGCAAGTGTCGTACCAGTATAAAATGGAGATGCCACCTGGATACATGCCTCAGGGAACAATCTCACTGATCCATCAATAAGGTTTGCATGGATCTGTCGACCTGTATACTGCTCAGGCCGAACTAAACTCTGTTTGACAGAGCAACCTGAGGAACCATTATCTCTCAGGACCTTCACAGGAATGCCTCCCACAAACCCTGGCTGAACAAGGAAGGTACTGTCACCTGTGGGAGGGCCTGTGGAGGAAGCAGCTAGCCACTCATGAGGCTGCTGAATTGATGCGGCAAACATTGTGCCTTGAGAATTAGACACTTGAGGAGTCGTACTCAGTGCCTGAGGAGATGGAACATTGGCCATCTGTGGAGGGGGGTTCACTGTCACTGTGGGACTAGTGAACTGTGGGGGAGTACCCATACTGGTAGGGACGTGACCACCATGCTGCTGCTGAGGAATGAAGGCTGCATTCGCTTCCTGCCTCTTTTGAGCTGGTGGTGAAAAAGTTTGTCCCGACGGTCGGTTGCGTGGCTGATACTGCTGCTGGTTAGGGTACTTGTTGTACCTCTTCCACTCAGGTTTCTGAGTGTTTTGCCCCTGGTCCTTCTGCGGTTTGCTTGGACCTTGGCCATTACTCTGAGAACGGCCTTGTTGCTGGGGTTCAGTCTGAGACGGCTTCCCAGACTTGGCAGTATCTTTTCTGCTCCAGGTGTTTTGCTTACGAGTTTGATACCCGTATGCAGTAAAGAATGCGTCAGCCTTTTCTGCCATTTGGCTGGCATCTTTCACCTGGGAGATCTTAAGCTGTGCTATGAGCTCAGCAGGCCACGACCTCTCTAGCTGTGTACGAAGCATAAGGTCAATTATCCCCTCACGCGTGGAAGGAGTTTCATCTTTCTCCATCCACTCATTTAAGTAAGCTGTGAGACGATCAAGGAACTGAACAGCTGTCTTCTTGTCTTGGAGACGAGCTCACATGAACTGAACTTTGGCGTCGTCTACTGTGAGACCAAAAGCCTTAATGAGTGCAGCTTTCATCATCTCATATGTGAGATTGTCTCCACGAATTCTGTGGAGAATATCGAGGGCAGGGCCCTCAAATAGGCTAAGAAACTGAAGCCGCTTAGCTGCCTCATCCAGTTGATACATGTCTGCCATGTCCTCAAAACGAGCTATGTACGGCTCGATTCGCTCGCTTTCCTTGTATGAAGGAAGCTTGATGCGTGGGGTCGCAAGGACATTTGCAGGGGCAACGCTCGTGGAGCTTGGACCAACTGCACCGGATGTGTCTGAAGCCAAGGAATCTCGCTTGAGCTTCATCATTTCAAGTTCGTGTTTTTCGCGTGCTTCTCGCTCGGCACGTTCGTGTTCTCGCTCTCTCTCTCGTTCCTCACGCTGTTCTTGCGCATGTTCCAAATCGAGTTCGTGCTGTTTTTGCTCGTGTTCGCGCTGTTGTCGCTCTTTTTCTAACTCGAGCTCGCGTTGTTTCTGCTCGTGTTCGCGCTCCTTTTCGCGTTCCTCACGCTGTTCTCGCTCGTATTCGCACTGAATCTTACGCTCTTCACGGACATCATTCTCGCGCTGCTGCTCCTGATTATGCCGTGAGAGTATATACTCTTTAATTTCGGTTGGGTCTGTAAGACCCATATCTTTGGCTTCCTGTAAAAATATGGTGGTAGCCATGGCGCTAATTTATTAAGCAAATCGAAACTGAGTACTGACTGCTTTGCAAACGAATACTAATAAACACAAGTAAAGAGTACAGACACAAGTTAGTGGTGACCAGTCTTATCTAGTTAACTGGCAAAGATTAAAGCAAAAATGCAAATAACTAAGAACTCTCAATAATTAACACAATGGGTACGGCGCTACCCAGGAGCGAATAAAATCGCCTGGCGTTACCAAAAATAAAGTACTAAATAGAGTTAAGTACTCTACAGATTAATAAAGCAAAAATTCACTTGCTAAATTAACGGTAAACACCAGTAAACTTGTGCCTATAAACTTTAATTATAAGTACCTAAATATGAACGAGTGAGCACTATCTCGTGAATAGCTTTAGAGCTAGAAGTTAATATCCTGGAATGAGGTCGCCAGTTGTCACGGGGTTTTTAAAATAAAAACAGTTATTAAAAATAATGATAATGATATTGAAGAGCAAGGACAATGATTGTCTTGCTACATCAAGCAATGATTCTTAACGCTGGCTTACTTCGCCGATTTTTTTTCAGAACGAGAATTTATAAACTTTCTCAACAGTACACAGCATAGACTAATTACTCAATTGCTGTCTATTAGTACTGTTAGCCTCTGGAGAAAGTTACTTCACCCCTGACAATAAATAACTAATACTAATAATAAATCAGGTTCTTGCTGATGCTTAACTCCTAGGAGGCACAACGGATTTTAAGCTTAATACACAAGACTGGCATAAGTACCAATTATGAATGCAAACGTTTATGCAAGCTAGGAGCTATAAGAGAAATAAGCTTAACTGCGGAGAAATGAAACAAGAGTTTACATTACATTAAGCTCAAGCAAAAGAACTGTTAAATTTATTGATTACAAAATAAATTTAACGTTACAATTCAAAATCAAATTAATGAGATCGCACTCACTCACTCACACACGAGCTAAATTCTTACGCCTAGGAAAAACACCTTAATTAAACTCTTAAGACTAGAAAATACAAAAAGGAAATACTAGTCGATGAATGTTTTGAACACCAAGGTGGGAGCACTGGGTAACTGTGATTCTAGTGGAGCTTGGGTTGACCTCTCACTTCTGGAGCACAGGACCTCTCTCCGTCAGAGCAACAACTGGACTGCATAAGTCGTGGGAAAAAAGGGGGAGCAGTAGGCCGCATTTTTCTAACGGTCAAGTGAGCGAAACGCGCCCAAAACAAATCGCTCAGTGGAAGCGCTAATGTCTCACACAGAGACGATCACGTATGACAATGAAAAATTTATTTGACAAAGCTTCCATCCGAATGAGCGGTTAACTGAACGATAAACAGTGAGTTTTCCACTAATAGTTCGTGGCTTCTCACAAAAGGGAAATGTCGCGAATTTGATTCGTGACAATGCTTAACATATATTTGGTGCCTTATCGTGATGTATCTATCTATATCTGATTATTTATCTATCTGTCTGTCTACTATAATTCTGTGTGTGTGTGTGTGTGTGTGTGTGTGTGTGTACTGACACTCACAGGGAAAATGGAAACACGAAATATTCCAAGCACTTTCGTGTATTCACATCTTCAGGGGAGATGTGAATACATGGAAGTGCCTGGGATATTTCGTGTTTCCATTTGCAATGTGGATATATTTGGAGATTTGCTTTCGTAGAGTGTATCATATGGTCGACCTCAAATACTGTATGAAATGCTCAGCATGGCAGAGGTATGCCCTCTAGTGAGTACCTATTTGATTTGTACTTGTGAAGACCATTTGTTAAGTCTCGAATAGGTATTACTGTACACGACATTTAAGGTTAAGGTCGGTTTGACAATGAGTGATTGCATTACTCACTGAAATACTGATATTAATTTAAAAGTCTCAAACTACTGTATCGATAAATTGTAGAAATCATAATGAATTGTTTATTACAGGAATGTCAGTCGTCCTGCATAATCTCTTCATCAGCATCATCCTTCACAAGAATGTTCTTTAAAACTAGAAGGCCACATCAGTAGATCCTCTCTCTTAACCGTGCATTATCTGATATAGTTTTCATCGCCTGTTATCTTCAATGACTGTTATTACCTCTGCCAAAGAAGTTGGATGAGGTTATAATTATATTCACCTTTGTTTGTTGCTTGTTGGAATCGAAAGATTCAGCAAGCATGTTGTCAGTTCTGTATGTTTGTCAGTCTGTATGTCTGCTATCTACAGGTCACAGTTTTGCACCAATCGTCCTGAAAAAAAAAAAAAAAAAAAATCAGAAGGTAGCTATCCATAAACCCCGGAAACCTATTGTTTATCATCAAAATTGGTCAAAGGCTCTGGGCTGTGTGAGGGGTTGAAACCCCTCAGTGGCCCAGGGTCCAGAAATCGTTGGGACCCAGTGGCCGACCCAGGCACCATTTTGTCAAATTTCAAAAATCAACATTTTTTTTTTTTTTTTTTTTACCAAATTGAAGAGAAACGTTTGGTACACCTGTCAATGCAGTATTTAGCTTCCTAAACCCATCCTGTGCTTCGCAATGAAGCATTAATAATTTTGCCAAATGACTGCCTACACGCTGGTGAAAACTACCATAAGCTGACACGTGACTGCCTACACGCAGGTGAAAACTAAGGAGACAATCAGATCCATGTGGCAAGCACTCTGCCAATGGCAGTTTCACAGCATGCCGGAATCAAAAGATTCAGCAAGCATGTCGGTCAGTTCCGTCTGTCTGTCTGTCTGTCCGTCTGTCTGTCTGTCTGCTCTCTACAGATCACAGTTTTGCCCCAATCGTTCGTTGGAACAATCAGAAGGTAAGTATCCATAAACCCTGGAAGCCTATTGTTTTCCATCAGAATCAGTCAAAGGCTGTGGGCTGGTTGGGGTGTTGAAACTCCTAAGTAGCCGTGGGTCCAGAAATCATCTGTACCCAGTGGCCTGCCCAGGCACTATATTTTCAGATTTCGAAAGTAATTTTTTTCCCTTACCATATTGAAGAGAAACGTCTGGGGTACCTGGCAATGCAGTTATTAGCTTTCTAAACCCATCCCGTGCTTCGCAGTGAAGCGCGAAAAATTTCGCCAAATGACTGGCCAGACGCCGGTGAAAACTAGGCAGACACAGTCGGATCCATCCGGCAAGCGCTCTGCCTAAAGCAGTTTCATTTTTTTTTTCCACACAATATCTCCATAAGTTTTCAGTTCATTTCAATGAAATTTTGTGGAAGGGTGGGCCATGGGCCAAGAAAAAGTTGATTATCTTTAGGGGCGGATCCGGATCCGGATCATTCGTATCCTGCACAATGTCTCCTAAAGTTCTCATTGATTTTCAATGCAGTTATGTGAATGTGTGGGCCATGACCCAAGAAAGAATTGATTTTATTTTGGGGCGGATGTGGATCAGGATCCGGTTCACATATATCATGCGCAATATCTCCAAAAATTATAAAATCTAAATGAAAATCAATAAAATTTTGTGGAAGAGTGTGCCATGGGTCAATAAACAACTGATTAAATTTGGGGACGGATCCGGAGCCTGTGTACTCGTATTGCACACAACATCTCCACGGATCCGGATTCGGATCCTTTTTTAATGGCAATGGCATTGGTGGAGGTATGCGCCCTTTGAATGCTTTCTAGTTTGTCATTTGCATGACTAGTATATTTATGTTTTGTGGTTCCAGTGACTCACTCTCCTCTGAATAAATTAGTCTGGTGTGAGCTGGAAGAGAATACTAGTTATCCCATCCATGAGAGGCGTAATTAAAAATTCTCGTTCGTCAACAACGATATCTATGAAACCCCTAAGGGGGGGGGGGGCCGAATAAAGAAATGGACGTGATGAGCAAGGGATTGAGTTTGATGGGCTGCAGTGTTCTGGGGGATTCGAGTTGGGGCAGGAAAGTGTACCTCTTAAAAACGGGTGTTCTAGGATTAGCGGTTTGTGTACAATGGAGATTTATTTCAAAATATCATTCAGAAATATAAGTAGCAAGAGAACAAAGAAATGATTGTGGTGGGATTAGTTAGAAGTATGCTTTCAAGTGAAAACTGAAGTTCTTGGGTTAATGGTATGAGCGCAGTTAAGATTAATTCAAAGTTTCTCCAGTAACACCAGGAAGAACAAGATAAGCTTGATTTGCAGTCTTATGCGTGAAATCTTGCGTTGATACAGTTAAAACCTGAGTCTTTTCATTGACATCTTTCATATTTCTTTTCTCATGTGCTCTTATCGTGTTCTACAACTACCTTTGCTTTCTCTTTATATTCGTTATTATAACGACTACACAATATGATTTGTCCTGTTCTTTTACTTCTCTTTTATTCAACTTAGTCAACTGTATATTGGTGCATATTTTTTTTCGTTCTGTCATATTCATTTATTCCCGCAGCTTACCACCGACATACATCCCTCCTCTTCATCTCTCTAATTACAGTAATTTCGTTCAGCTCGGCAAAGCAGGTCATTTCCAGCTCCATTTCTAAAGCCCTGTGCTCAGCGGTCTAATTTGGGAACTGATGGAAGGACTGTATCATCTGTTATACGTTTCTTCTTTTTGAAAACTTTACCTTGATTTTTTTATGAACGTTCTTGTAGACTATTTCACTGTGGATGCTGTTGATAGTTATTCCACTTTTATACTCTCATGTTCCATATTTCTGGATCCTGCGTCATGCTCTCATTATGTGAAAAAATAGGGCCAGTTATTTATGACCATGACGATTTCATTGTTTTAAAATCTTAATCTGCCGCATCTTTTGCTAAATATTTATGAGGTTATGTGTATTGCTACATGTACTCAACCCTTTAAGTGCTAGGATTTTTCTCATCGGAGTAAGTTATTGTGCCATTATATAATGAAGTAAAGGGTTTGTGTTAAAGAAGCTAATATACTTCCTTGTGCACCATGATGTGGTAACGTTACGCGTTTTGAGTGTGAAGAAACGATTATGAAGCTAAGATATGCCTTTACATTTATCTTGCTCCACCTGTCACATGTTGCCTCCGATTCCTCATATTTTTCGAACGCATCCCAGCAAGATTGTATATCCTGCAGTCGACAGCATTTCAATTCGTCATGAAATTCGCGTCATTGTCAGTGTTTGTTTAAATAACACTCCAGCGAAAATATCAGCTCATTTATACACTTCTGAGTATGCAGTTTAACAACCAGTAAGTTTCACCAGTTACTTTACTCCTACTTTATGTCTTAGACCCTGTTGCTTTGAACTGCCCGTATCAACCAATATCAAATATCTCATGTCTGCTGCAGAACCTATATTGGTGTAAAGCAATATGTTTCTCCCCCCCCCCCAAAGAAAAATAAAAGTGTGAATGCGTAAGAAGCACCCCACACCACACCTCATATTCTCACACCGTCCTTGACCCCATTCCTTACACTCACACCATTCTCATGCTATCCCTTTCACACAACCGCACCTACTCCTACACCATCCTCGCACGTCCACACCATCCCTCTATTCATGTATCATAATCACGCACAGTCCATCCCACAGCATGCTCATATTTCAACACCACAGTTCAAACTTCCACACTGTTCTCACCCATCCACATCAGCACCCACTTTCACACCATCTCCACACAATCTTCACGTTTCCACTTCATAACCCACACCACTGTCACGCTTCCACACCATTCGTTCATTGCTCACACCCTTGCACCGCCCTTCCCACAGTCAGCTGTCCTCCACACCATACCTTGCACGCCAACACCATTCTCACACCATAACTCTTTCCATCCATCACACCCACCATCCCTCACTCAAACACATCATCCCTCATTCTGTTCCTCACACAGCAACAGTATTTCCCACACCATACCTCATACACCATACCATTCATGCTCTATATATCTCTCCCTGTCCAATCGTCACACATCCTTACCAACCCTCACACACCCACACTCTCCCTCACTCAAACACAGCATCCCTCACTCATACTGCTCATACCATGAGTCACCCTATCCCTTACACAACCACACCATCCGCACATTTTGACTCATACACTCACACCATTCCTACCGCATCCCTTTCATCATGCCTCACATCCACACCATAGCACCACATCCCTCACTTCATGCATCATACCCGGACACGCTCCCTCCCAAACCCTCGCCATCCCTTCAGGGGGTGGGAGGGGAAGGAGGTAGGAAGGTCGACGGGAGATGAAGGCTTGGGGGCCCGGAGGACGAATATTCCCGTAGCAAATGACCAAGTTGTCTCACGCAATATCCCTGAATTCGGCCCATTTTTCACGCGCAGGGCAGCGAGGTTTTCATCACAGCCCGGCGCTGAGGGTCCGGGGAGTCTCCAGGGAGCTAAAAAATGCGAGAGTTCGGCCACAACCGCTGATGCGATGGTGACAAGATACTGTGTAGGGACGAAAAATCTTAGGGTACAGTGGATGGTGTTAGCCGGATATTTTCGCTAGGATATTTTTATGCAGTGGGTGTTTTTGTGATGGAAGGGTGGAAGTGAGATAGCTAAAGTGTACTGTATATTCCACCACCTTCTCAGATGCTTAGGCGGCAGGATCTTGTGTAGTGAGGAAAAATCGTAGGGTACAGTGGATTGTTTTAAGGAGACATTTCTGGCTTCGTTTCAGACAACACTGTGGTGTTATAGTAGGATGACAGAGAAATCTAAAGGAAATATTAATATAAAGATTGCTCATCGGTGTTAAGACAGTATGCAGGGACGAAAATCTTTGGGTGCAATGGGATGGTGAAAGGAGGACATGGTATTATATCCGCACGAGTTTCATCAGTGGTTTATATTATTAGTACTGTGATGGAAGGATGGCAGGGAGAGAGCTAAAAGAGATATTGCACCAAAATATATATATATATATATATATATATATATATATATATATATATATATATATATATATATATATATATATATATTTATATATATATATATATATATATATATATACAACTCTCAGATTATGTATAGAGACGAAAAATCTTAGGGTACAATGAATACTTTCGCAGGATAATTTCGCTAGGATTAATTTTATACAGTGGTGTGTTCCGTACATGGCTAAAGAGATACTTAGATGGAAGAATGCTAGACTTCAGCTACGGCTTCGTGTGCCAAGGTGATAATACTGTTTAGGGACAAAAAATCCTTAAGTTCAATAGATGGTGCAAAAAGGATATTGTTTCCTGGATGAATATTATACAGCAGTGTGGCTTGTAGAAGATATTTTCTGATTCAATGTTGGAAGCGGGATAGCTAAAGGACATATGATGCAAAAAAAAAAGAAAAGAACTTTGACATGACGCTCAGAAGGTGTTTTATAGCGGCGAATAATTACTAGTTTACAATACATGATGTGAAAAGGATATTGTCTACATGATGAATATTACTCAGTTGTGTGTTCCGGAGTGGATTTTTTTTGTTCGAGTGGAAGTGAGATGGCCAAAAGAGATGTTACTCAAGATAGTACGATGGTGAGAAGACAGTGTGATGGAACGAAGAATTAAATGGTACAATGGATTGTGTGAGCAGGGTATTTTCTTCTGGATTACTTTCTTGCAATGGTGTGTTTATAGTGGACATTTTGTAATGGAAGGGTGGAAGTGAGGTAGCTATAACCCTAGAGAGATATTCCACACGTCCCTAGTGCTAAGGTGACTGATGTGCAAATACGAAAACTCTTATGACTCTGGATCGTGTAAACAGACTATTTTCGTCTGCATTACTATTTCAAAGTGTTGTGCTTTGTAGCATCTGTTTTATGAAGGAAGGATGGAAGTGAGATAGAACAGCCAAAAATGCATTAGTGACAAGATGTTGTACATAATATTGTGGATAGATTTATAGTGATGAACTGGTAGAAGGGAAATTCGATAACAAAAGGAAATATTAAAAAAAAAAAAAAAAATGCGTGATAGTGGCAAGATGCTGCGTAGGAACGAAAAATCTTATGGTACAATGGATTGCGTAATCAGAATATTTTCGTCTACACTAATTTTGTACAGTGGCCTATTTTGTAGTGGACATCAAGCGAAGGGTGGATGGTAGAGGGACAGCTAAAGATATGATGCTCAGAGGGATACGACGTCGAGAAAATTGTGAGTAGGGACGAAAAGTCTTGGGGTACACTGGATGAGGTAACAAGATATTTTCGCCAGGACTAATTTTATACGGTGGTGTGTTACTTATACTGTGATGGGAGGATGGCAGTGTGTGTTACTTATACTGTGATGGGAATGTTGGCAGTGTGTGTTACTTATACTGTGATGTAAGGATGGTAATGTGTTATTTATACCACAATGGAAGGATGGCAGTGTGTGTTGTATTGTGATGGAAGGATGGCAGTGTGTGTTATATTGTGATGGAAGGATGGCAGTGTGTTATTTATGCTGTGATGGAAGGATGACAGTTTGTGTTACTTATATGCATGGCACCCAGTGTTATTTTATACTGTGATGGAAGGATGGCAGTGTGTGTCTAGTTATACCGTGATAGAAGGATGGCAGTGTGGGTTATTTTAACTGTGATGGGAGGAAGGCAGTGTGTGTTATTTATATTCATGGCAGCCTGTGTTATTTTGTGCTGTGATGGAAGGATGGCAGTGCGTTAATTGTATTGTGATTGAAGGGTGGCAGTGTGAAATGCTTAAGCTGACATTTATGCCAAGTATAAGTTTACACAGTGGTGCGTTCTTTAATGGATATATTGTGATGGAGAGTGTCAGTAAAAAACAGCTTCTAGAGATAATTTAGCTAAGATTACATTTATATGATAGTGTGTTCAGTAATGGATATAATGTGATGGAAAGGGGGTAGTGAAATAGTTAAAATATATTGCCGTAAAAATACCAGGATTCAACAACAACCTCAGCAACAATGACGACAAGATGGTGCGTAGAACTGGAATAATCTATAGTCGATGATGTTAACAAGATATTTTTGTGTGGATTAACTGTATGCAATTCAGTATTTTGTATTTGGTGTATTATGTTGGAAAGGTGAACGAGAGAAAAATTAAAGGTGTATTCCTCCACGACCTCTGGTGAGACGGTGAAAAAATGCACTGTAGGGACGAAATATCTTGGAGTGCAGTGGACATTATTCAGTGGTGTGTTCTGTAATGGATGTATTGTGATGGAAAGGTGGAAATGTGAGGGCTACAAGAGTTACTATACTGAAAAGTAAGAAGGTTCGACCACACTAGATGATGTTGGCGGACGAGGAAACTTAGGGTACAGGGGATTGTTTAAACAAGGTAATTACATCTTGAATAATATTATTCAGTGGATTTTTGTAATGAATATACTTTGTTAAAAGAAAGTGAGATTGAGAAAACTAAAGAGATATCCTGTCACCACCTCGGATGCTAAGATGACAGGATGGTGCAGAGGGACAAAAAATCTTAGGGTATAGAAGAATAGTGTAAACAGTATAGCATTGTCAAGATTAATATTTAGAAAGGTGTGTTATATATACCATGATAGAAGGATGGCAGTGAGACAGCATAAAGCACTATAGCTCCAAAAATGTGTGATTATTTCAAAATGTTGTGTGAGAACAAAGTCTTTTGTAGGTTATTTTGTGAAGAATGGCAGCGAGAACGCCAAAAGTAGTACGGCTGTCAGGAAATCTGATGGTTGGAAGAGTAAGATGGTGAGTAAGGGACAAGGATTCTTAGGGTACAGTGGACGGTGTAAACAAGATGTTTTCGTCGGGATTAATTTTATACGGAAGTGTGTTCTCTAGGGTCAGCTCTCTGGCTTTTATGCCTTCCCTTTGCTATTTTTGGATTCTGTCCACCCTCTTTATTAGTGGTAGATAAAGTTGTGATGATAAAGATGGTTGTAGTGGTGGTGATGATGGTGGCGAGACAGCGGTAGTGGTGGTGCTGGTGTTTATGATGATTTCATTAATGATAATGGTAGTGGCGGTAATGATGACGATGATGGTGATGTTAATATTTTCCCGCAGTGGACATTGTACGATGGAAGAGTAGCAGTAAGAAAACGAAAAGTGATATGTACAGTAGTCTTGTCGTGCCAATTAGTCGCCATATAACACTGCCAGATAACACCAACCCACAATATATCATGCAGAGCGACATGTACCCTGAACGGAGCTTTCTTTTATGGCATGCACGGGGAAATATTTAGTGTGAGAGGAAATTTGTCTTAGTATAATTTGTGCAGTAAGTGGGGGAAATAGTTTTAATTTGTTTCTGACGGGTTGGAGATTATGCCATTCCATTTACATAATACCCTAAACTTTTGAAATACTTAAAACTAAGGACGCTGAAAATAAAAATATGTAACATTTAGCCTCTTCAGCCAGGGGACTCATTTTCTATTTAATTCCTACTGGAGAGGGATGCCTTCGCGTGATGGCACCAAAGTAGCTTAATGGTGGAGTTGCCCGGTTATACAAACGTCTCAACTTCCTCCCTCCCTGTCCCCCGAAAGGATGATGATGGGATGCAGGCGAGGAGTAACTTCATCCTGCAGTCTACTGGGTTTACATTCAGTTGAAGCTAGGGCTGCACAACGGATGATTTCTATTCAACTTAGAGAATTTCCGAACTAAAATTGACTTTATTAACCCCTGTAGTATGAGAGGGAATGGTTTTGAGCATATCTCCTCCATGTCGTCCCCTCCTCTACCATGGCTGTACCGTCCCTTATCTAGCACCTCATCCTTTCAAATACTTCACTCCGCCACTCAGCATCATCTTCGGTCTCCCGCATCCTACTCCCCCTCCACTTAGTGCGCGTACACACACACACACACACACACACACACACACACACACACACACACACACACACACACACACACACACACACACACACACACACACACACACACACACACACACACACACACACACACACACACACACACACACACACACACTTCTAGTCAATATCTCACTCCACTTACTTTCCCCTCCCCCCTCACAAATTCACACGTATACTAATCTAAGTCTGATATCCGGAATTCACATACATGTAGGCCTATACTAAAACAGAAGTTATAGTAACATTTCAGTTGTAATATTTTCTGCGTTTAATATCAGCCGCAGTCATAGTGAAATTACACGTAATTTTTTTAGTAGAAGAGCGCTCATAGTGAAATTACACGCGTACTGTTATGTTTCGTACCAGTTGAGCTTAAAGTAAAATTACACGAATCCTATTATTTAAGGCTAAGATCAAGAGAACTCATAACGAAAACTAGAGGGGCACTTAGTGGGTCGCCTCTCTCCTACAAAGGCAGCGTAATTGGTTAAGTTTTCTCAATACTGATTAGGGTTTCACAAAAAATGTTTTCCGGATCCAGAATCAGTTTTGATTTGGTATATCCTTTGCATCACAGGAGGATGTTTCTAATCAGATCTCCTGACATCATAACTTTTTGATCCGGATCATATTCCGGATATGATCCAAAGTACTTTTTTTTTTTTTAGATTAATGTTGTGGATTAATATTAAGAAGCATGTCACATTTATGAACAAGGGAAGCACAGTTTCTAAACCACCCTTCATGATGGGTTAGGTTTTCTCATCATTGATTAGGGTTTCACAAAAAGTGTTTTCTGGATCCAGAATCCGTAATATGATCCGGATCGGTTCCAAAGTTAATCGATTGTTCCCTGGGACATGGTCTATCAACTCACCAAATTTGGTCCAAATCTCTCCCTTAGATTTAAAGTAATCCTGCTAAGAGACAAACAAAGTAACAAACAAACAAACAGGGGTAAAAACATGCTCTCCTTGTTCGAGGTAATAATAATAATAATAATAATAATAAATAATAATAATAATAATAATAATAATAAACATCATCATCATCCATCCATCCATCCATCCATCCATCATCCAGTCCTATGTTTCCCCATGAGGAGCGTAGGAACCCGGAGCTAGGCAAGGTGGCTCTGACATTTAAGATGAGAGTGACCAGCCTCTATCATCCCTGAGTAGCATTACGTGAGCAGAAAAACCCAACTACCCCTTAGAGATAAACCTACAGTGGCTCAATCCGAATGGAGCTCCTTAATTACCCACTAAACCACCAGGCGCCATAGTCTGGTTATATGGTTACCACCCAGCGAATTAAATGGTTTTCTGGTGTACAGGAAACCAATTGGTTTGTCGCTCAGTGTAGAGTCACCCATAGGCAGAAGGAAGAGGAAAGAGTGAAGGAAAGAAAGACAGAATAGGGAGTGTAAAGTCACCCGTGGACAGAAGGAAGAGGAAAGAATGAAGGAAAGACCGACAGAAGAGGAAGGAAGGAAGAGAGGAAAGGGCAGACACCCAAAGCAGCACGACATCTAGTGAGTGGATGGTGAGCGTCCCCCACCTACCACCATTAATAATAATAATAATAATAATAATAATAATAAAGCCCATAATGAAATTTCCTGTATTCGGTTATGTAAGTGACATCGAGAGCTTGTAGTCGGAGTGACGTGAAGTTAAACCCTCGTTGCTGGTGATAATCCAGGCCTTCATTATTAATCCATCTGATCTGGTATAATGAATTTATTTACATATCTCAAATGGGGAAAGCGACAGGGAATCAAGGCGGTGTCGGCCCCTATTTGCATACCCTAAATTATTAACCCTCTCCGGCTCCTGTGACTCACTCGTAGCTGAATATAATCGCTGGGCGTTAGCTCGAATATTGTACAAAATTGTCCTAGCTGGATTATAGATCTAATTTGTCCTAGTCATTAGAGAGTTTATGATTACAGTATTATCTCAGGCTCCTATGGCTCACTCTCAGCTGAATAAAATCGTCTGGCATCAGCGGAATATTACAGCGAGTTTTTCCACTAATGAAAGAGTTTATGGTGACGGTATGAACACTTAGGTTCCTAGGACTCAGGGCTTAATAAAAATCGTCAATCGTTATCTGGAATACAGTTATAAACTTCTCCCTTTCACTCCTTTAGCTTTTCTCTCATCCTCACGCACCACCTCCCGCACTCCTATGACTTAATTTTCAGGCATTAGCTGGAATCGAACACTAAACTTGTCCCGGTTGTGATAGAGGTGATCCATAATATTTCCGTCAACGCCCCGGGTCTACTCATGAAGCAGCTTACCTCCCCTCTCGACGTCTCCTCCACCTGGCTTGAGCACTAACATAAATCTTTAAGCACCTGCCGCGGTAAAATGTGGAAGAGCTACCCGGATAAAAATGTGGAGAAGTTGGTTGGGTGAAAATGTGGCAGACATGACCGGGTTAGCAAAGTTCAGGATGTGGAAGACCAGGATAACGTAGAGCCCTGCCCATCCTTCGACTACCTGAACCTGACGGAGGTTTTCGTCCTTTTGTAACTTATTTTTTGTAGGTCAGTTGCAGAATAGACAGTACTGTACTTCTTTTACCCTGACATGGTTCAAATTTCCGTCCTATTGCAGCATATATCTAGTAGCTCAGTTGCAGAAAAAGATAATGCTACAGGTCTACATCCTTTCCATGGAAGTTTTTTTTCTTTTTTACTAGCATCATATTATCTTGTTAGTTTCTCCTATGAACTGAACTGTGAAGATGGAGAAATGGCAATTTTAGGCCAAATTAGAATAAAATGATTATAGACCTATAAATCCAGTCGTATATTCTTAGCACCTTCCCCCTCCCTCGTCTTTCTAAGTTGTCATTTATTTTCTCCCGATCCATGAAGGCAGCATACAGCTTCTTTCCCCTCTTAAATTCTTCCCGTCTGGGCCCACACATTCCCACCTCTTCCATGTCATTTCTTTTCTACCATACTTCAGGTTCTCTCTCGATCTGTCTATACCTTTCCTATATTATGTCTTTCCCAATAGGATAAGAAAATAAATACCCTTTTCATTACCACGCACTCTTGTCTCCCCTTCACTAAAAAAAAAAAGAAGTTATATTAGACTTCCAATCCTCTGTCACTCTACCTTATTCCAAAGCTAGTCTGCACATTTTTCCATATCCATTCAATCACTATCTCTCCCCATGTATCAGTTTATCACTACACGCTCCACCAATCTGTAAAGCTTTCCCCATTTTTGCCTTTATTAACATCTCATACTTTCATGCTGATGCTATTTTGCTTTCTTGTCTCTCTAATTCTCCCACCCATTCACCAATCAGTTATACTAGCGATGTTTTCCTTTGCTGCATTCAACTTCTCATGAAAACGGGCACACACACACACACACACACACACACACACACACACACACACACACACACACACACACACACACACACACACACACACACACACACACACACACACACACTCTCTCTCTCTCTCTCTCTCTCGCTCTCTCTCTCTCTCTCTCTCTCTCTCTCTCTCTTCTCAACATATCATTATCTCTTTCGTCTTTCCGCGCTCCTCACCGCCCTTCCCCTCTCTTTTCCCGCCTCTCACTAGTCTCCTCCTCTCTCTCCTCTTCTCAATTCAATTCTCTTTCATCTCTCCACACTCTCCATTTGTTAATTCACCACCTCACTCCACCTCACTGTCCCTTCCGCCCTTTTAACTCATCCTCTGTCCACACACACACCATCTCACATACTGCTTTCAAGATACGGGTAATATTAACGTGTCCCATCCAGAATGAAACATACAAGAGAGAGATGCTATAAGGACACCAAGCCCCAGGAATGGAGGACGTTTTTAGTGTTGTGTATGGATTTTTTTTTCTTTGTTTCTGCTGTTTCTCCTTCCTCTGTTCATCATCTATTAAAAAACAAAAACAAAAGCCAATATAGCTTCATGGAGAAGAGTAGTATCTGCTTAGGAGGCTTGTTAGTGCCTCGTTCCCTTTTGTAATGGTCATTGATAGCCTGAGCAAAATACTCGTACGAAGGAATATTCAAACAAGTTACGCAAAAATGAAGCCAGAAAGAAGTAGTACCAGACCGCATACTAAAAATTACACCAGACAACGTCAGTTTTATTTCAGTGTCGTTACCTTCGAACGATTTTCTTCTGCTTAGGAAAGATTTTTCGAACTGGAAGTGTTCCATTGTTAAAGACCCTTCCTACGTTGAAAATCCGATCACAATTATATATATATATATATATATATATATATATATATATATATATATATATATATATATATATATATATATATATATATATGCACCAGTCGAACAGGGCAGTACTCCCGAGGTGGATGGCAAGCTGGTGATAGCGAGAGCTGGAGCTCCCGTTCACCTGCCTTCAGGACTTGATCTTGACCATCTCCCTGTGCTGAACATTTTCAGTGCATTCACTTACACAGAGAGTAGGCCAGCATGCTCTCTTAATACCTCTACTTTCAGCTGTCTACACCACACTACATGCGCATAACATATCACACCTTCTATTCACTCTCTTTAGCAATGGCCGCTGCAGTGTTACTATCAAATGAGGTGGTACCTCGGATTGCCGCCACCGGCAGGGTAGGGCTGGTCGCACAGGGTCCTCCCGGTCGCCATCAAGCGACTGTGCCGGCAGCGACTGTTGCAATTTCCAGTAATGCTCGTCAGTGGAGAAGTGAAAGTGCGGCCTTATTCTTCACGAACATCCGTAGCTGTAGCACAAATTTAAACCAAGTTCATTTCTTCCTCCAGTCCATATCCCCTTTGGCCCTTTTCCTCACAGAACCACAAATCTCACCCTGTACTGATATATCCCATTTTGTTTTCCCGGTTACCATCTCCTCACAAACTTCCGTAGCAAGGGCGGCACCTGTTGTTGTATCAAATCCCAGTATGCAGTTGACGCTAGTTTAAACTTAACTTCATCCAGTTTTGATTACTCATTGTACAAACTAAAGTGTCAAAATATTACCAAATATATCTGTGTAGTCTATCGCTTCCCCAATGCTTAATCGGAAACAGTGTAATTGATTCCATATCCACACAGTTGAGTAACCTTAAGCATGCCCATAGCACCGAAATTACCATTTTGGGTGATTTTAACATACATAATGTTGAATGGTTATTGCATTCTGCCAGGACTGACGACGCTGGTCTAGAGTGCGAGCTGTTTGCAGAATCGTTTAATCTCACCCAGCTGGTAAAGCAACCAACCAGAATACCTGATAATCCTGACCATAATGTCCATCTCTTGGATTTATTCTTGTCAAATAATGCAGATCAATACAGGATAGAGGTACTGTCACCAGTTGGATCCTCTGACCACAGTCTCATCAAAGCCTCATTAGTTCCCCCCCCCCCCCACCTTCCCGTTCTGAACCCGATGGCACTTTGACAGGGCAAACTGGGATGCATTTAGAAATTATCTTGCTGACATTCCATGGCAGTCTTTCTTCTCTAGTGATCCAAGTTCTACCTAATCCCACATTTGCTACTTAATACTAGCTGGTATGGATTTGCTCACACCAAGTCAGCAGTTCACTAAAAGATCGAACTCTTCAAAATGGTTTGATGGCAACTGTGCCAGAGCAACAGCCCAAAAACCATTAGCATATAACTCTTACTTAAAATTAAAAACATCTGAATCACTCATTCAATTTAAAATTGCTAGAAATCATGCAAAAGCTGTATTAAATCTAGCTAAATTAAACTTTCTTCAAAAGCAAGCATCAGAACTACTTAACAACCCTAATGACAATAGAATATTGTGGTGAAGTCTTAATTCTTTCAATAATAACTTTAACAAGTCATCATCCATTCCCCCACTGAAATCTTCAGATGACAGCATTACAAATGACCCGCGTGAGAAAGCAGATAGTTTTGCCAGTACATTTGCCAGAAATGCCACCATAGAGGATGCCAGCCAGAACGTCCCAGTACTAGAGCTTGACTCTCCCGAAATTGTTCTACTTAAAATACAGACAAGATACGTAAAATCCATCCTAGACAATTTACCTACCGACAAAGCTCCAGGCCCTGATGGAATTCCGCCAATTGTTTTGAAAAAGTGTTCCCCTGAACATGCCTCTGTTCTAGCTAAATTATTCAGACTATGCATACGTGCTTCTTCATTCCCAAATTCATGGAAAGAAGCCAATATCCACCAAGTTCCGAAGAAAGGAAGTTCCTCTGACCTCTCTTATTACAGACCAATAGCTGTCACATCTTCTCTTGGTAAGGTATTTGAAACTTTAATTAATAAACATATTGTTAAACATTTTGAATCCAACAACTTAATTAGTGATAAACAATATGGTTTTCGCCACGGAAGATCCACCATTGACATACTCAGTCTCCTAACTCACACCATCCAACAATCAATTGACCTACATGGAGAAACTCATGCAGTAGCCCATGATATTTCTAAAGCTTTCGACAGAGTATGGCACCATTCCCTGCTGTCCAAACTCCCTTGCTATGGACTAACGTCTTCTGTTCCTTTGATTTCCTCTTATCTTAGTGACAGGAAAGTAAGAGTAAAAGTAAATGATGTATATTCCAATTTCCACTCAGTTAACGTCGGCATGCTGCAGTGATCAGTTCTGGTGCCAACCCTGTTCGTGGTTCATACTAATGATCTCTTATCTGTCACCCACAATCCCATCCACTCATATGTAGATGACTCAACACTACATAGTTCATTCACACTCAGACACCCATTTACAAAGTCTGATATCTCTACCTCCCAACTCAGTACAGCCATCTTCATAAATCAAGACCTATCTACGATCAGTGAATGAGGATAAAACAACCTTGTCTCATTTAATGCTAGTAAAACTAAATATATACAATTTACTAATAGACAGATATTGCCAGTCTCGTATATTAACTTCACTGCTAGTAATATTCCCATCTACAAAAATATTGAAATTCTCCAGCCCTCAGCTGGACCTATCATGTTAGATCACTTGCTAAAACTGCCTCAGAGAAACTTGGATTATTGTACAGAGTCCGTAACTTCTTTACTGACGAGCAGTTAGCTATAATTTATAAGAGTCATGTGCGCTTTCAGCTTGAATATTGCTCACCCTTGTTGAATGGATGTGGAGAGGTTGCATTAAAACAACTAGACAAATTTCAGAACAAAGCTGTTAGAACTATTAACAACCCTGCCATTACAAATAAACTACCTCCCCTACCAGTAAGAAGGAATGTTGCCTCCCTTGCATTATTTAACAGATATTTTTATGGCAATTGCTCAGACGAAGTTGTGTCCATGGTGCCACCTCTCCATGCCTTCCCTCGTGCTACACGGGCATCTGGTAGCGCTCATGACTGGAATGTCATTCAGCCATACTGCAGAACTTCTGCCAATCAGAATTCTTTCATTCCATGAACTACATCTCTCTGGAATTCGCTTCCCCAGAGTTGTTTCCCTCCAAACTTCAACTCACAGTTGTTCAAGTCTAACTGTTACAGATATTTTATGAACAGAGGACACCAGTAATCTGGTGAATGGATTATTATTTTTTATTCATTTGTTTTTCCTTATTCTGTTATATATATATATATATATATATATATATATATATATATATATATATATATATATATATATAATACAGATGTTGATAGATAGTGTAATTGTATGTCTTAGCTAGCCACGTTGACTAATAAAGGGATCGGTAGAGAATTAAGGGAACAGGAGTCCTCTTGTGTCCCCGCCTGTCGTCAAGTAGTCAGGGCTGGAACCCTTGACACCGTAATCCCAGGGGAGCCGCCAGTCTCATTCCCAACACGATAATACCGTCTAATGAGATGTACAGTACGTATAATAGACAAGTATTCGAATATTAACCCTTTCATGACCTAAACAACTTTTGGATCATACAAGTAATTCAGCTAAAGCCGGACAATTTTATTTAGCTGGTTGAGTCACAGGAGCCTGAGAAGGTTAGTGCTAGTAACATTGACCCTTTCATGTTCGGAACAAAGCAAACATTCTTTTCTCTCTGACGCCACGTGAGTCCAGTCAGATAATAGTAAGTCACAGGAGCCTGAGTGTCTTAATCCCTTGAGTATGGAGGCACCTTCAGAGGTAAATAAAGAGCCGGTAATCAAAATTGTATATAAAAACGTTTTACTAGCTGTGTTTACTTTCAGTCCAGGTGTGTTCCTGTCATAATGACTTTGCTCTCTCCAGACGATTTTAGTCAGTTTCGAGTTTACTTTTCTTGCTGCAAGGGTTACGTGTGACTTTCATTAATTCCTTCAGTAACAAAGTGCTCTCCTATACTAAATAAAATAATTTAGTTGAAGGAAGAATAAGATAATAAAAAACAAGTCATCCAATTGAAGGGGTTATAGGTACCATTATAGAATCTCAGGTAACCTTTGATATAATTCTAGTAAGCAAATGTTAATACAAAAGAAAGGAAAAACGTATATGCAACACTAACGTAAGAATATGCGAAGCTCCTCCAGGGAAGCAGTTACCTTTATCGTCATAACCATTAAAATCAGTTGCAGGGAGCGGATGAATCTAGCATAATTACTCCCTTTATCAACGACATCACCCGCTATTGTGTGCTTCAATGCCGCGACAACTGCAGATGTGGTGGTGAGGCAGTGTGGTGGTGGTGTGGTGTTAATGGGGCGGTGGTAGTGTGTGGTGCGTGGTTTGTTGGTGATGAGGAAGTGTGGAGGTTTAATGGTTGGTGGTAGTGGTGGTGTGGTAAGGGTGATGTGGTGATTATGTTTGGTGTCGCAGTTTTAATTGTGGTGATGTGGGTTTTGAAGTTGTTGTGGTGGTGGTGTTGCTGGTTGACGCATTTATGATGATGGTGGTGAGCGTGGTGGTTGTGATTTTGGTGGTTGGTGATTGAGTTGCAATTATGGTGCTTAATGACGATGCTGGTGATTGTTAAGGCAGTTTTAGTTTTGGTGATAGTGGGTAAAGCAACAGTAGGTATGGTGCTCCTGTAGGACCTGGTGATCTAGTTTTTGTGGCGTTACTGGATGGAGACCCAGTGGTGATTATGGTAGTTTGTGAGATAGTTGTTGTTGTGGTGTTGGTGAGGCAGTTATGATTGTGGTGGTTGGTGAGGTAATTATGATTGTGGTGGTTGGTGAGGCAATTGTGATTGTAGTGGTTGGTGAGGTAATTATGATTGTGGTGGTTGATGAGGCAGTTGTGATTGTGGTGGTTGGTGAGGCAGTTGTGATTGTGGTGGTTGGTGAGGCAGTTGTGATTGTGGTGGTTGGTGAGGTAATTATGATTGTGGTGGTTGATGAAGCAGTTGTGGTTGTGGTGGTTGGTGAGGGCAGTTGTGGTTGTGGTGGTTGGTGAGGGCAGTTGTGGTTGTGGTGGTTGGTGAGGGCAGTTGTGATTGTGGTGGTTGGTGAGGCAGTTGTGATTGTGGTGTTGGTGAGGCAGTTGTGACTGTGATGGTTGGTGGGGCAGTTTTGGTTGTGGTGGTTGGTGAGGCAGTGGTAATTGTGGTGCTGGTTGGTGAGGCAGTGGTAATTGTTGTGCTGGTTGGTGAGGCAGTGGTAATTGTGGTGGTGGTGAGGCAGTTATAATTGTGGTGTGGATGAGGCAGTTGTGATTGTGGTGTGGATGAGGCAGTTGTGATTGTGGTGTAGATGAGGCAGTTGTGGTTGAGGTGGTCATGTAATTCTGGTGTGGATGAGGCAGTTTTGATTGTGGTCGTTGGTGAGGCGTCTGTGATTGTGATGGAAGTAGGTGGGGTAGTACCGCTCATAGTAGTGGTGATAGTAATGATAGCGGTGGTTGTGTTTGTGACTGAGACAATACGAATGCTTGTAGGGAGGGTTGTAAGGATAGTGATAAGAGTGATATTGTTATTGGTGATAGTTTGTTGCTGTTGTGGTGGTGGTATTGCTGATGTGGTGGTCGTTATGTTGGTGGTTTTGTCGGTAGTGGTGTTGGCAGTATGGCGGTAGTTATGTTGGCGGTGGAGGTGATGGTAGTTATGGCGGTGACTGTGTTGGTAATGATGACGGTGATAGTTATGGTGGTGCGTGTGATGCTGGTACTTCTGATGCTGGATGTGTTGGTAGTGATGATGGTGGTAGTTATGGCCATGTTTGTGTTGGTAGTGGTGATGGTGGTTGTGTTGGCACTGGTGGTGGTGGTGGTCGTGCTGGCAGTGGTGATGGTGGTCATGTTGGCAGTGATAATGATATTTATGGTGTTGTTGTGTTGGTACTGCTGATGGTAATAGCTATGGTGGTGGGTAGTGGTTATGGTGGTAGTTATGGTGATGGCTGTGTTGATCGTGATGGTGGTGGTAGTAACTGTGAAGGTTATATTGGTAGTATTGATGGTAGTAGGTGATAGTGGTAGTTATAATGATGTTGTGTTGGTAGTGGTATTGGTGATAGTTCTGGAGGTGAATGCGTTGCTAGTGATGATAGGTATGGTGGTCGTAGTGTTGGTAGTGTTGATTGTGGTAGTGCTGGAAAAGATTGTGTTGGTAACGATAGTGGTGGTAGTTCTGATGTTGTTGGTGTTGGTGGTGGTGGTAGTTATGGTGGTGATTGAGACATTACTGGTGATGATTAGTAGTTTTGGTAGTGAAAGTGGTGATAAAGGGTCTGATGAGGTGATGGTAGTGTTGCTGAGTTAGATCCCACATACTGATTGATGTACTGTATATATTCAGTTTTGACACACACACACACACACACACACACACACACACACACACACACACACACACACACACACACACACACACACACACACACACACACACACACACACACACACACACACTATTACGTATGCAGGCTTAGTACAGGTATTAACTTCTATCGGATTTTAGAGAAAGAAATACATATTTTGCTTTTGAGGGTATAGTTTCTAAAAATTTTAGCTGTGCGACTGTATAGTGATGTGTCAGTCATTCATCTTTGCCCTGATATATTTATTTTCTTATGGAATATATTGGGTTTGTCGTTCATATAATCTTTCCCCTGCAATTTCTTTATCTCAAAAACATATTTTATCACACCCATCCATCTCTCATCTTCTCTTCTTTTTCGTTCACTGAGTCCTTCTCCTGCTCTTTCACTTTCTCGTTTACCTACCGGTATCCATTTTCCCACACCCGTCCATCCTTCTTCCCTCTCCTCCTCCTCCTCCTCCTCTTCCTCCTCCAGCTCTCACCCTTCCGTTTGTATTATGATGTTAGAGTGGATATGGAAATGTAGAGACGTTTATATTTGCGCAGCTCATCTTTAAGAGCATTTGTATGCAGATCGCTCTGAATTTCATTAATACAAGTCTACCTGTTGTTCGGTCTCATATGCGAGGACAAAAAGCCAATTTCCAAATATGTTGTAGTAGTTTCATGCCTGGACGAGATGGAGGCTTTTGTTGAATTTTTTATTGCATATTAGAAGAGTCTCGCTGGTTAAACTGCAGCGTTAGAGTCCCAACGAAGTATTTTTTTTTTTTTACTGAAACTTTGCAGCAACAGTGTACCTAAGGGGAGCCGGAGGTCTAAAGGTTAGCACATCCAGCCTGCAACTGGAAGAAACTTGAGTTCGTTTCTCTGGCCGGTCGTACCAATAGACAGTGTTTGTTTTCCCTATGTCCCTGTTCACTCAGCAGTACTGGTATAGGACCTGCTTGTAATTTCGATTCTTGCATGTTGAATTTTAAGGGAAGATTGATTTGATTTAAAAAATTATAGTCTGCCTTACTGACCCTCGTACAGTTGAAAGGGATTCATTCTGAGCCCTCCTCCCTATCCTCCTCCCTATCCTCCTCCCTTTCCTCCTCGTTCTTCTTCTGTTTCTCCTTCTTCTTCTTTTTCTGTTTCTTCTTCTTCACCTTCATTTTTATCATCATCATCATCATTCGCTTCCTCCTCCTCCTCCTCCTCCTCCTTCTCCTTCTTCTTCTTCTTCTTCTTCTTCTTCTACCATAAAGCGAGGGTCTAACTGCCAGAATCCCTTAGTTATATTGTTTCTCCTTATCTCTCTCCCATGAATTTATTAACATCATAGTCAGGTCCGGAGGCAGGTGCAAAAAGTTTAATTGTATAGTCATGGAGGAGGAGGAGGAGGAGGAGGAGGCGGAGGAGGAGAGAGAGAGAGAGAGAGAGAGGGGGGGGGAGGTAGCTTTACTCTGTCCACATTAGCCTCTTCACTCGGATGACGTATTTTGTATTTGTTTCTTCTTATATATAGACGATTTTCTTCAACATAAGCTGGATCTGTAATAGCGGAGGGATTAGTAAAGGACAAATCTGACCTGTAACTCGAAGCCTCTCCTAAGTCAAGTAAAATCGAGTATAGGGCAGCAAGAAGGAAATGCAGAACAAGTCATTGAACTGAAGGGGAAAACTTGGCCCAAAATTGCCATCTCTCTCTCTCTCTTGACTACTGAGCTGTAAGATTAATACTGTGCAGGCGGAGACACACGTATGTTCTTAAAGCTTGACGAATATATAGCGGAAAACTCGAACCATCTGAAACACGCACTAGTGGAGATTGGATTTACACTGTTTTTCGTCAGTTGTAAATTTTCTTTAGACGGGACAGGAAGATTGTTGTTTCTGTCTGTGTTCAGTCGTAGTAATGCCATTCTGTGTCTCTGAGCTACGTGAAGTAAGCTGCAAAGGACGAAACTCTCGGTCAGGTTAATTTTGGACGAGTATAGTGCACTTTGCCAAGGCCGTAGGGAGAGGAGTGAGCAGATCCAGGGGTTGTCAGGGGATGGGTGGAAAAGCGTGGACAGGTAGGAATTAGCACTGTTATACTGTGGAGAGGCTTGGAAGCGATTTTCTCACGGCCACCTTGCAGGGACACTGGGAATGTGGCGCTGGCGGCGACGAGTAGCTTGTGGTTGTTTCTCCTACCTACTACGGTGACTTGCTGGGGAGGGATGCCTTCATGTGGTGGCACCGAGCCACTAGAGGGTGGAGTTGCCTCGTTATAGAGACGTTCATCATTCCCCTCTCTGTCCCTCCAAAAGAAGATGATGGACTGTAGGAAAGTTACCTTGGTCTGTAGTCCACTGGGTTCGTGTGTCAGATAAACTTGGGGCTACTACTATTAAGCAGCAACAACAACAACCTCATACAGTATATTACTACTACTAGAACAACAACATTAGTTGCTACTACTCCTACTACTACTACTCCTACTACTACTACTACTACTCCTGCTACTACTCCTACTCCTACTACTACTACTACTACTCCTGCTACTACTCCTACTCCTACTCCTACTACTACTACTACTACTACTACTACTACTACTTCTACTACTACTCCTGCTACTACTCCTACTACTACTACTCCTACTACTACTACTACTACTACTACTACTACTACGCTAATAAAATATTTTGGTATATATCGTTACTGTCAGACACTTATATTCCGCTAAGGTGAGTGTAGCCTGAATTAAAAAAATAAAATAAAAGTTATCTGAGTGAAGTAGGGACTGGGGTCTAAGAGGATTGGTGTTTCCTAATGGACTGTCAGGCAAAGGTGTATCCATTTATAAGGGACCTTTCAATTAATGTAAACCTGACGATAATTCACGCATTCAAGATCATTAACTTTTTTGAGGTATTATGTTTTATCCTGTACAGTCAGAAGTGTTATTAATACTTGTAATTCTGTTCTCTTTATGTAAGTTTCCTTAGATTAGGCTTTTGGTGTAGTTCCTCTTTCTTTCCAATATAAGCTTGCTGTGAACTGAATGCTTATAGTACAGTTCATGTACTTTATCGTGGCCCAAATTTTTGTCCGTTTGCAGCATATTTCCCGTAGCTCAAAAAAAAAAAAAAAACTACAGCTCTACATCCTCTACATAATACCTCTTCGTGACTGGTATCATATTTAAGTGTTAGTCTCTGGTTACACCTCAGCATTCAAGGAGGAGAGATGGACGTTTTAGGCCAAGTTAAAGTGAGCAGAGTTTAGCAGTGGCGCAAAAAACATGTAAAGATAGATTTTATGTATTTGGTGTGATTGGATACACTCGCGACAAGGTTTACCCTCCTTTTTTTTTTTTTTTTTTTTTTTACGCAACGAAATGGCTCTCTTCCATACGTTCAGCGAGGGCGACTTAATTAGCTAAGCATATTACTGACGATCTTTCTGCTTTGGAGTGAAGTTGGTATTTTGGAAGGTTTTTGCTGATTATCTCGTATGTCTGTCACATACTTCATTTTTTTTTTTTTTAAGACGCTCCTCTTGTAACACTAGGTCCTTTAGAGAATGCAAAATCGATGGTATTTCAGTGTAACAGATTAAAGGCAGAAGTTTATCTTATCGTACCACTTATAGTCACTCACACAGTGACTTAATTCGAAACTTCCTTTTCGTATACGGGTCCGTGTTCTCGTAGCCTTCGAAGGTTTCTTATAGAGTGTTCATTATTTAGATGCTTGATTTGCTTGCCACATCCTATTGTTTACATGCATGATATCTGTGTCTTTCTAATACGGACAAATTAGCATTAATAACCGACAGGACCATGTTAACATGCCATGCAGAACTCAGCTATATTCATTTTACACAAACTTGACCAAAAAATATCATTTCTCACTTCTGAATGCCGAGCCACAACAACAGAGTAACGCTAGAATATGATGTTTGCCACAAAGAAGTGCTATGGTATGGATGTAGAGCCGTTGCATGGTTTATCATTAAGCTGTGCGAAATGAGCTGCAAAAGGACAAAAACATGGCCCAAATTAGGGTGAAAAGAGTATAACAAGCAAGAGGTGTTTTGGGGCCTAGTTATCCGGTGAGAATACTGGTCTTGGCACTGGGTAATAGAACCTATATTGTCCAGACCCACAAACACTGATTTCCAGCAACCAGGAAGTTTCCAGGAATGCAAACATTGCTAATCCGGTAACAAATTGCAATTAATGTCATAGGTAGGAGTCAGTGAGGGGAATAAAATTAGATTATCGGCGCTTACCTCTGATAATTAAACGGGTGTATTGTTGCATAGGATAGTCGGCAAGTGAACTGTACCCAGTTGCTCTTGAAAATAATACAGCCAATAATAACCAATCCTTGCAACTGATGTCAAGATAATATCGCGAGCAGGCAAGGCACTAAGCGTTAGCATTATATTGCAAGGATTTCTACGCCGAATATAGAAGCACAATGTTGTTCAGATTAATGGCAAGCAACCGTGAATCCACTGGAAACGCCAAACTGCAAATGATCCGATACAGAAGCGAAAAAGAAAATCCGGCACGAGGGCTCTCCCGGACATTCGAAGGAGGGAATGAAAATAGCCAGACGTAGAAAAGCGAAAACGAAATTCCAGACGCGAGGAAGCGAAGCGAGAAAATAGCAGGAGGTGGAAGGGTGAAACAAATACAAACCTTGACATTTAAAAGTGGGAATAAGGAAAATGTGAAGACATGGAAGGGGCGAGGCAAAGTTAAAAGAGAGAATAATGAAAGTGGTTGGATTTAGAGGAGACGCGGCTATAATACTTAGAATTTTGAGAGACGGATAAAGAAGACGTAGAAAGCCGAACCAAAAAATTCGGGGTTTTGAAAGAAAGTAAGAAGGGGGAGTTAGATGCAAAAGACGTAGAAGACAGACCAAACATAATATTCAGAGTTTTGAAGGGAAGAAGTTGAAAACGGAAGAAGAACCAAGCAGAAACAAGAAAATTCGGTCTTTTAATAGTGAGAGAAAGAAATAGGTATGAAAACTGCAAAGGCGTAAAAGAGCGACGAAAAGGAAAATTCAACAATGACGCCATCCAAGACATTCGAAAGAGAGAAGCAGGAAAATAGCAAGACGTAGATCGTAAGAGGGTGCGCCACGACCAGCATAATGTCGGGAGCACAGCGGCACAACAGCGGCATCAACACCTGCAGTGGCCATAACACCGCCTGCCAAGGAAGGTGTGGAGGTGAGGCGGGGGTGTGGGAGGGTAAGGGGGGATTGAAGGTGCGTGGGTGTTGTACAGAGAGGGTGGAGGGAGGGTGGGGTGTGGGAGGTGAAGCTGAGGATGTGGGGGACTGAAAGTGCAGAGTGTTGCAATGAGAGGGTGTGGTGAGAGGGTACAGAAGGTGGTTAGATGTGTTGGTAATGGAATGGTGTAGGTGGAGTGTAGTAGTTGAGAGTGAGGGGGTATTGAAAGTGAGGAGGTGTACTAGAGAGGTTTGGAAAAAGGTGAGGTAAAGAAGTGGCAGTATGTTAAAAATAGCTATGTGCAGTGGTAGGAATGTAGTTTGCGAGGTTATGGTTAGGTGCAGGTAGAGTATTGGAGGTCAGTAGGTATCCCAGCAAGAGGTTTTAAAAAATGGCGATATAGTGGGGTAAGAGGGTTTTGAAGACGGCCAGGTGAGGTGATACGGATTCAGCTTGGGTGGAGTAGGATGGGATGGGTTGGGTGTAAGAATGTGAGTTGGGATGTAGGAGGTGGGTTTAAGGTATGCTGAGATGATGGTGGGGAGTTGAGATCAGGTTGCGTTCAAAATTGGGTGTCTTGGGATGGGACGGAGTGGGATGGTATGAAGGTGAGAGTGGAAGTAAAATGGAACGGGTTGGTTGTGAAAGAATGACCGGAGGTGTTTGTAATGGATGTCAGGTTTACTGAGATGGCGGTGGGGAGATGAGGTAAGGATGCGTGCGATTTTGGCCGTATTTGGCTGGGATAGATTTGGGTGGTATGATGGGAAGGGTGAAAGGCTGATGTACTTTGGATATCTTGAAGGGTTGAGAGGTACATGGGTCTGAAAGTGAGTGGATTACTGGTGGCGAGGTACGGACGGGAAATTCGAGGTGAATGGTTGTGAAGTGTAAATTTAAGAGAGTGTGGAACATGTTGAGAATCGAACGTGAGAAGATAGAGAATTGAGAGTGGAGGCTTGATATGAGATTGTTTGGAGATGTGCTTCGGTTGTTGTTGTTGATCAATCCCAGTCCGTCTGACCGAGCAGACTCACCAACCGCAGACAAGCAACCATCCCTGCAGGGCCATCCCGTGCAGTAAACCGATGTTCCCTTGTGGCTGATTGTGGCGAGGCGCGGGGGAATAATGGAGGCTTGGTTCTTTGGTGGACACTGCATTTGCGTCTCCATCCAGTTAACAGGGGCACTATAGCAGGTTCCACCTCAGCCCGTAATCTGGATAAGTGCAGAGGTGAGGGAGGTATGTGGGAGTGGATGTGTGCAGGTGAAAGGATGGTGTGGGAAAGTGTGTGGAGGAGACCGATGCGAGGATGAAGGCAATCAGGATGAAGCGGCTTGGCAATAGTGAGAGTGGCAACTTGTATGATGGAAGGCTGAAACTATGGAAGTGATGTGGGTGGAAGGCAGTCGGATATGTAACTGTGGGTAAATCAGAGGAGAGTGTGGAAGGGAAGAGGAGGCGAGTGTGGAAAGCTGATGAGATTGCTTAGTTGAGGGTGAAAGGCTTCTTGAATGTGGATGAGATGTGAATAGAAGGCTGGTTCATAGTGGTAAAGGGTGGAGGGGTATTGAGGTGTTGAGAAGGTGAGAATAGAGGGCTAAATCGAGACTCCTGTAATAGATTGACTGGTGGATAGAATGGCACGGATATGGATGTGGAGAGCGATGTAGTGTGGAGATGAGAGTGTTGGTGATGAAGGTGCAGTGTGATGTGGTTTTCAAATTAAGGAAAGTGACTGGACGGATTTGAGATCACTGCAGAGGTGAAAATGAAAGGAGGTAATTGTGTAGAATTGGCGAGAGTTGTGAAGTGTGGTGGTGGTGTTAGGGAAGAAGGCAGCGAGAAGATAATACTATGGAAGGTGAAGAAATGTGGAGTTGGTGAGAGTATGATATCGGCTGAAGATATTGTGAGGATGGTGAGAGAGTGGTGTGGGTTGAGGTTGGTGTGGAGAAGTATAAGGGTGATGAAATTTCGATATGATGGGACTGTGGTCTAGGGTGAGGTTAGTGTGATATTAAAGTATGGGTTTGGTAAGAGTGTGTTTTGGGGGTGAATTAAGAGTGGAAGAGAGTGAAGTGTGAGGTAGGATTAAATGTGGGGGTGGTGAGAGTGTGATGCTTGTCGCGGTTAGTGTGGAGGAGTGCGGAGTATAGGGTCTAGTGGGGAGAAGTGTGGAGGTAGTAAAAGTGTGGTATGGGGTAAAGCTAGTGTGGAGAAACGTGGTGAGTTGATATCAGTGTGGAGTTGGTGAATGTGATTTTGGATGTTGGCTTGGAATGTGATGCTGATGAGAAGCGTCGAGGTATTGTGTGATGAAGCCGAGATTATTGTGGAGATGGTGAGAGTGTGGTTTGTGGCAAAGTTAGTGTAGGAGAGTGCGAATTGTGAGGTGTGATTTGTGTGAAGGTGGTGAGAGTGCGCTATGAGGGGAGGTTAGAATGGAGAGTCGGTGAGAGTATGGATGAGGTCAGTGTGGAGAAGTGTGATGGTGGTGAAAAGTTTGGAGAAGTGTGATGGTGGTGAAAAGTGTGGAGAAGTGTGATGGTGGTGAAAAGTGTGGAGAAGTGTGATGGTGGTGAAAAGTGTGGAGAAGTGTGATGGTGGTGAAAAGTGTGAAGTGTGATGGTGGTGAAAAGTGTGGAGAAGTGTGATGGTGGTGAAAAGTGTGGAGAAGTGTGATGGTGGTGAAAAGTGTGGAGAAGTGTGATGGTGGTGAAAGATGTGAAGTGTGATGGTGGTGAAAGGTGTGGAGAAGTGTGATGGTGGTGAAAGATGTGGAGAAGTGTGATGATGGTGAAAGGTGTGGAGAAATGTGATGGTGGTGAAAGGTGTGGAGGTGGTGTGGGGTGAGGTTAGGTTATTGTGGAAGTGGTGAGAGTATAATGCAGGCTGAGGTTATTGTGGAGGATGTGAGTGTAATTAGAGTGGAACGCGGTGAGAAAGAGTGTGGAGACAGTAAGAGTGTGTGTGAAATTAGGTTAGTCTGGGGACGGTGGGTGTGGTGTGGGCTGAGTCAGTGAGGAAGCGGTATTTGTAATGTGGGCAAAATCTAGTGTATACGAATGTGGAGGTGGTGAACACTGTGTGGGATGAGGTTAGTATAAAGTGGGACGTGGCTGGTGTGTGGAGGAATGTAGTAAATGATGTTAGTATGGAGGAGTGTGGAGGTGGTGAGTGTGGAGATTGCGAGACTGGAGCTTTGTGGGTGGGTGGGTGAGGGGGTGGCCTCCTTCCATAAACCACCCAGTGCGGTGGGCGTCTGGGAACGGCAGCAAGAGTTAGTGGTCGTCGGCATTCTTCGTCCTCCAATCGAACCATTTTTGAGATTCCTCGTAAGTTGTACCGTAACATCCCTGCGAGGCGCCGGCACCGCACTCAGGATTTATCTAACGACTTCCCGTTCCATTGTGGATGAGCTTTTATTGACAGTTACATCTGACGGTACGTGTTGTTTATGATCCCTGTTAATTGCTCTTGCGTTACTGTTCTCTGGTTTCATCTGACTGTATTGCTTAAAGGGAAAAGGTGGGCAAGGCGTTATTTGTTTCAAGAATAGCTCTCTTTAGGTAGTGTTTTTGGCATGTCGGTATACGTATTCTCTCTTTAGAAGAAGAAAAAGAAGGCTTAGGGTTACTAAATATCAACTGTACGAGCGTCATTCGTATCCATCCATGCATCCCGTTGCTCCCTCTCCCCGTCTACAGGGCCCTTCATTGCCCAATTCTCTTGACCCAGTTCTTCCACTCCTCTTCTCAGTCTTTTATCCGCCTCATCCCATCTCTTAATGGTTGATTTTATTTGTCAGTGACAGGTTTGGCTGTGATAAAGAGAAGGGTATAATTGTGACACTAGGTTAAGCTTGGTACTTATGTGTTACGATGCATAAGACAGAGAATGCACTTAGCTCACAATCTCGTATCCTGAGGGATATATACAGCTAAAGAGCAGCCTTTCAAACAATGAGGGTTAGATAAAGTGTTCACCGACACCTCAGTACTAAGGGCGATCTCATAGGCATATTAAGATTGACTGGTATCATCAAGAAGAAAAAATAATACGTCCTGGAGCTGAAGGGTTTAACAAGCAGCGCCGCATATATCAACCTAAAACAACAGTTAAAGACAGTGTTAGGCTAAGACAAAAAATAAAGTGTTGAGCTGGAGCATATATGGTTTCAAGCTTGATCGAAACATGTACTCTACATCAGTGTAAGATGACGTATGTTAGATTTACCCAGTGATGATTGTCTGGATAGACAAGCGGCGAAAAATGTGAAAGTAATTCAGAGCTGGTTTGAGACTGGGAGGGAAGAAAAGACGTGAGGAGCTGAGTGTAGATGTCAAAGAAAGCACCCAACAAACATTCCCCACACAACTAACAGTTTGCAGATTCAGGTCCCTCTTTTAGTTCTAGGTAAGAACGGTGTGAATGGAGACCCTAGTCGGGGGTTTCATGGTTGCAGAGGAGGCGAAAATAAAGAAGTCATTGGATCTATCTCTGCTTCATATAAACCTAGTTCATAAGCCCGTTTCCGGCTACACTCCTAAGGGTTATCTCCTCACCCTTCTACTTTCCCCCATTGACCCATTTTCATCCCATTAACCCATTTTCATCCCATTGACCCAGTTTCCTCATAGGCTTATTATCCCTTATAGACCCATTCCCTACTTGGAACTGTTTCACCAAGTAAACTTATATTCTGTGAACTTATTTTCCTCAAAGACCGAGTTTTCCTCATAAACCAAATTTTTCCAATGGACCTGTTTCTGTCATGGATTTTTTTTAAATTTTACTCCTTGGACCTTTTTTTTACCACATGAACCGTTTTCTCCCTATGGACCGAATTGTCTATCGACCGAATTCTCCCTAATACTGTGCTTATTTTTCATAGACATTTTACTCATGGACTGATTTTCCCACTTAGACTCATTTTCCTTCTTTGCCTCTTTTCCTCTATGGATCTAATTTCCTTATAATAACCTCTTTTCGACAAGAACCTGCTTCACCAATGGACATATTTATGGGCTTTTTTGTTACCCACTGGACCTGTGATTCCACCTGGGTCCATTCCCCACGAGGACGTATCTCACGCGAACCTGTTTCAACCATGGACCTATATACCACATAGTGTTCCAGGTTTTCTCTGCTTGTCTTTAGCTGATAAAATAGTTTTATTAGTTACAACCCTCCCTATACCAAAACGCCACGAAAGCACCAACAGGCCACTTGCTGTTTGCTTGCCTTTGTACTCCTTTGTATTCCGCTGTACCTGTTCCCCACTGAAATAAGTTTACCCTACTCACTAAGTGTAGTAAGCCCGTCTCATGGCTTGTTCTCCGGAAAGCCACACATCCACCCATCCACCTGCCCAGCCCACCCCACCCACTCACCCCACCCACTTATCCCACTTCCTTACCCATCTCACCCACTCATCACACCCACAAAGCCCACCCTACCCACTCATCAGATCCACTCATCTCACCCACTTCATCCACCACACCCACCCACTCCACTGTCCCCACCTGTTAACCCGCCCAACGCCACCCCAGACCACCAACCCACCAATCCACCCACCCTCCCATCCACCCACCTATCCACTCACACATCCGCTCACCAACCTACCCGCCCGGGCACCAAGCTTGAAACACCACGAGATGACCTGACTTGCAACTCCACACACACACACACACACACACACACACACACACACACACACACACACACACACACACACACACACACACACACACACACACACACACACACACACACACACACACACACACACACACACACACACACACACACACACACACACACACACACACACACACACACACACACACACACACACACACACACACACACACACACACACACACACACACACACACACACACACACACACACACACACACACACACACACACACACACACACACACACACACACACACACACACACACACACACACACACACACACACACACACACACACACACACACACACACACACACACACACACACACACACACACACACACACACACACACACACACACACACACACACACACACACACACACACACACACACACACACACACACACACACACACACACACACACACACACACACACACACACACACACACACACACACACACACACACACACAGCTGCTTTCAGACAGACAGATAGATAGGTAAATATTGATATGATATATAGACAAAAAAATAAATAATGTATAATATATATATATATATATATATATATATATATATATATATATATATATATATATATATATATATATGGGGGGCGCTCACCATCCACTCACTCAATGTAGTGCTACTCTCGGGTGTCTGCCCTGTCCTCTCCTCCATCCTTCTTTCCTTCCATCTTCTTCTGTCTTTCTTTCCTTCATTCTTTCCTCGTCTTTCTGCCTGCGGGTGACTTTACACTCGCTCTTCTGTCTTTCATTCCTTCATTCTTTCCTCTTCCCGTGGGTGACTCTACACTGAGTGACAAGCCAAATGGTTTCCTGTACACCAGGAAACCATTTACTACGCTGGGTGGTAACAATATACCCAAATTTTGGCGCCTGGTGGTTTAGTGGGTAATTATTGTGCTCCAATCGGATTGAGCCGGTGAAGGTTTATATCCAAGGAGTGGTTGGGGTTTATTGCTCACGTAATGCCACTCAGGGATGAGTGAGGCTGGTCACTTTCATCTTAAATGTCAAGACCAAATGCCTAGCCCCGGGCTCCTACGCTCCTCATGGTAACGTAGGATTGGATGATGGATATATATATATATATATATATATATATATATATATATATATATATGATGGATATATATATATATATATATATATATATATATATATATATATATATATATATATATATGATGGATATATATATATATATATATATATATATATATATATATAGATAGATAGATAGATAGATAGATAGATGGATATATATATATATATATATATATATATAGAGAGAGAGAGAGAGAGAGAGAGAGAGAGAGAGAGAGAGAGAGAGAGAGAGAGAGAGAATAAGAATTTATTAAATAAAATATATATAATGTATATATGTAATATATATTTATTAATCTATAATATATATAGATATAATATACATGTATAACGTTCTTTTACGCTCCTGGCTGGGAATCGAACCCGAGACTTCTAGATGAAAGTCAGGCACTGTTACCACTACAGCAGTGGCTGACTTGCCACTGGAAGTCTCGGGATCATTCCCACCCAGGAGCGTAATTTGTACACAAGTGTATATGTGTGTCCAATATATATATATATATATATATATATATATATATATATATATATATATATATATATATATATATATATATTTAATGTTTGTGCAATTCCAATTTCTAGTGTTGACATACATGCACGCCTACACTAATATGCCAAAGGGTTTTTGTTTATTTAACTATTTACATAACACAGGGACGTTCTAAAATTAAATAAATATAACGCTGCAGCAGTGGCATTACATACACATGTAAAAAATGAGAATATATTAAACTGTTTTAGTTTTAGGCGACAGAGGGAAAAACTTAGAAACTTAAAAGTTGTCCAGTGAAGTCCCTGTGGAGAGTTGGACGCCAATATATTGCAGGGTGAGCCGTGGTCACCTCTCACTCTGCCGCCACACCACACTACGCTACTACACATCACACTACACTGCACAGCTCCACACCACACTACACTGCTCAGCTCCACACCACATCATACTGCACTACACAACACCACACCACACCACACCACACCACACCACAGTAAACTACACCACACCGAGACACATCACAATTCAGTTTAGCACACCACACAATAGCACATAACATGACACGGTAGCATATCGCAAAACACTACTGCCCCACACAAGACTCACTTGCCACAACACTACATCACACACACACACACACACACACACACACACACACACACACACACACACACACACACACACACACACACACACACACACACACACACACACACACACACACACACACACACACACACACACACACACACACACACACACACACACACCACAACATATCTAACCGTATCACACCTCACAGCACCACACCACGTCACACCACCCATAATAGTTCACCACAACATAAGCACCACCAGCACCCTACATCACCCTACGCCATAGCATGGCACACACCATCACACCAGATCACATAACACACCACCACACTATTTAACATAACACAACACCACACACCGTCCGTGACACCACCGATCAGTATAGCATAGCACTCACCACCACACCACACTACACAGTACCACATTGCTGCACAGCATAGCACACAGTAGCACAATGCACCACACATCGCCACATTACTAAACAACATATTACACTTCACCACAGTACAACACATTTCACCAGCACAGCATGGTACTCCAGCACACATCACACTCCATCATACCATACTACTCACCACTTAACCACAACATACACACCACACCACAGCACATACCACAACAACACACACCACCTAGATTACTGTATGCCGCATAGCTCTATCTCCCTTACATAAACGCGTAAAAACCGTGCCTCTGTTCGCATAACCGTATTTTACCATTTGTTCCTTCTCTAACTTCATACCACCTTTCATGAGCGACCATCTGCATGCTCCATTTTTGGTCACATACACCATTCACTCTGCATACTCACACACTCCCTCACATTACCATTCCCTACTCATATTGCATTCACCATACTTACTCCCTCACATTTCCGTTCTTCAGTCATTTTCCCCCCCATATAATCACTCAATGAGATAACTTTTTGTTGGTACAACTCTCTATTTGCATTCTAGTATCACTGATTCGTCTCACTAAATGAATCTCTTAAGTCGTCCAGTGTACAACTGGATCATCATCATCATCATCATCATCATCATTATTAATTCTTATGTTTTTCACTCGATCACATAACCGTCATAGTCTCATTACCCGTCGTTAACATTCATTTATTAACTCAAATTGACGGCTCATAAATTAATTATTAATTTTCCGTTATACTCGTTAACTCACACACTTTACTATTTCACCATTCACTACTCTTTCACTCTCTTCATTCAATCAGCTCACATTTCCAGTGGAACACTTACTCGTTCATACGGTACAATGCATGTCATTAATGTACGGCACACATCATTTCAGCTGCTTAATTATTTCCATGATTACACTGCCTGCCATTCACTTGCGCCTCATGTCATTCCAGCAGATGACAACTACTCACTTACTAGCCGCTCATGGTGCACCACACACCTCAAAACTGTCCATCCGCTGCACAAATTAAACACATTGCACTCAAATACAGGTGTTGTTGGGTCACTCCTTGAACTTCACCTTATTCATGGGATATATATATATATATATATATATATATATATATATATATATATATATATATATATATATATATATATATATATATATATATATATATATATATATGAACCCTCTGTGGTGCAGTGGTAAAGTGTGCGTTTTCGTACACTGAAGAACGAGGGTTCGCGCCCCGCCAGGATAACAAACTTTGGAGCGTTCTTCCGACAACGTACTGCTTTGGCGGACATCAAGGGTGCTGTGGTTGAACCAGTGTCGCATACTATAAAGTATGCTTGTACCCAGTCGGCTTCCGCGTGCCGATTACAGTTGGTTCACAGACTACATACACACAACCAAAGCCACTCCAACACTACAATTACACCTACACTTCTCACCCTACATACAATCTCTACCAGACAGCCTAAGCCACTTGGTAGAGATTCATAGGCTGGATCGTCCCCACTTTGGTTGGGATAGGCCGGTCCTGCAGTGGACACTCAAACGTCTGATGATGATGATGATTTTATATATATATATATATATATATATATATATATAGTGTAACATACAGAGCGTATTAAATAAGCTATACCTATTTTCATCGTAATAAAAAGATTGTGTCATGTGATTTATACCATTTCAAATACCTGTTTCAAGAGGTTTGCTTTTTATATTAACAGCAAGTCTCAGTCAGGTGTGAATGATATTGTGTTTACTGCGAGGAAAAAATCATATAACCATGAAATAAAATACCCCATTTAAATGTGCTTTCCAGTCTACCATGTAATTTTTCTTTACAGATTCTCTTACCATTAGCACTGACCTTTATATGAAAGCATGTATTCTAGACGACATCAGTCCTATACCTGTATGTGGAATAACGTTGCTCTGTGATCAAAGAGGATGGTGTGGTTACATCTAGAAATGGCTGTGACGATAGGACGATGAAAATAGAGTCTGTTGTCATGATAGTGGCATGGGGTTGACGAACTCACTTTTTTCTCTTTTTTCTTTTATTCTTTATGAAATACACCCACCATGCACCTCGTATGACGAGTGGGCGATGGGAAAAGTAAACAAATTGAGATTCTCTTTGGCTTGAAAAATGCCGTTTGGAACGAAGTTTTGTTGAACTAGATCCAACACTGTAGTGAATAATCCTCAAAAAATAAAAGAAAGAAAAAAATGGGAAAGGAAATATAATAGTAAGCCAGTGTAAAAGTGAGTGCACAAAACGAATGATAACGAGGAGTAGTCTTGTATCCAATGCTTGTGTGGAGGTAGTTAAAAATAGATCCCATAGAAATCTGCGGCTTAATAAACAGAATCTTTTCATATGTTTGTTAATGTATGTTTTCCGGCCTCACACAGACACATATCTGATTCTAATAACAGAGTTTCCCTTGACTAGTTGGCCCCTTGACAAGTTGTGGCTGGGATACAGAACCACCTCTCTTAACTTCCTTACTACATGAAGTCTTTCATAGAATGAATAAAATCGTCTGGAGATAACAAAAAGTAAGTTAAAAATACACATCATCTTTCTAAAGGTGATATCTCCTCACCTACAATGATGTCTTGTAATTCATTCTTGATACCAATAAACATTTTTTTTTTTCCGAGGCTAAGGAAGACTTTTCAAAATGGAAGGGTTAGATATGACCTTCTTACTACATGAACTCGAGAATATTTTCCTGTGTGCTCAGTCCTTTGAGATATGTGACATTCTTTTGCATTATATTTCCTAGCTCTAGAATATTTGATTCATTGAATGGCATATTTTTTTGTAGTAAAGGATCAGGGAAGGGTATCAAAACCCTCCATTTCTAGAAGTTTCTTGTTAGCTGAATAAAACTGTCCGGAGGTAAAAGGAATGAAATAAATGCGGCATGTGATTCAAAGGATTAGGACAACAGCAAAAAAAGGCTGGGCATTTTTCCTTTAGCATGATGACGCCTTTTGATATATTTAACTTGCTGCCACCAGAGGATTTTAATCAGCTTATGAAAGTCTCTCCCCGCCCCCCTGACTGAAGGATTACAAAGAAAAAAATTAGACAGCACACAGAGTGCATACCTCCGTCAGTGCCAATACCAGACAACTTAGATCACCAACAAAATTCAGCCAACTCTTCCTTGGCCCATGACCTACATATCCACAAACTTTCATTGAAATCAATAAGTTTTCGAGATATTTTGTCGACATAAAAACAAATAACAGTCCTGACCCGTGACTCGAACTCAGATCATCACCAAAATTTGGTCACGTCATCCTTGGCCAGTGACCCACATATCTACACAACGTCACTGAAATACATCAATAACTCTCTGAGATATCTTGTGGACAATCAGGCAAACAGGGGTTAGTACATACTCTCCAACATTTGTTGCCGGAGGTAAAGATGCAAACTCTTCTCCGGTAAAATGAATTTTGTACTGTACGTAAACTTTAATATGAACAGACCCAGCATGACCCTTTGGCAGCGAAGGGCTAAGGCTTTTCATATTGTCTCTTGAAAATTCTTTGAAGGGAAAGTTCAGTAGGCAATACTGGTTGCAGGTTATGAAATGTCGATATATATTTTCCCTAATTGTCAAAGCGCACACACACACACACACACACACACACACACACACACACACACACACACACACACACACACACACACACACACACACACACACACACACACACACACACACACACACACACACACACACACACACACACACACACACACACACACACACACACACACACGCACGCACGCGCGCGCGGGTCAGAGAGAGAGAGAGAGAGAGAGAGAGAGAGAGAGAGAGAGAGAGAGAGAGAGAGACGTAATCTGACCGAAGTAGTTAATTATGTTATAAGTACGCGTAGGATTTACCTGTTTTGTTGTTAATAAATTATCTCCCTTCCAGGTATGTTGGTGTGTGGGCGAGATGTGTGGCGTCTATCGATCCAAGTTACGAGGGTAAAGTAAGATCAGGTAATTAATATAGACTATGGGACAAAAGTTCGCCTACTGTTCCACCTCATCTACATCTCACCTTCTGATTGCTGATGTTCCTAAGCTGAGAGAGGCTTGGGGTGTTTCTCTGCCTGTAGATGATTCTGTTTAGTATGATGAGACAAGGAGGACAACGACGAACGTATCCTGAGTGTGAAGTACAAGCAGTGGAATAATAGGCGAGCTTTTGTCCCAAACCGCTACCCCCCTTCACTACCTTGACGTTTTTTGTACTTCATTCTTGCTGCTAGCAGACGTTCTCTTCACCTTAGGAGAGACCTGTTGAAATGAAAGGGTTTGTGGGGCCTCTTTCTAACGCCTTCAGTTAAGTATCTACCAAGCTGAGTAATGTCGTCCGGTAGCAGCAAGACGGCAAATAAATGACGTTACTAAATCAAGAGGTTAATTTACTTCGTTCTTTAGTGCTGACATTATACTGCTATGTGTATGTGATGAAAAAGGTACAGTAAGATTACAAGTAAAACACATATCAGTAAGGGGACATTTGGGACTGGAGAAAATTCAGAGTTCCATATTCATTACTACATTCCACACTGTACTCACAATACGTTTGTAGCTGGTGGATGTAGTACCGTAATGGGTTTGGAACTCTGCATCTCCTCCCATCCCAAATGCTGTCTGATGTCGGTGCTTTTTACAGTTCTTGTTTCTGTACCTTTTTTCACCCTTGCTTATTGACACTGATTTTATATTAAAGCTTGTGTTTTTAATATTTTAATCTTTTTATGGAAGCTAACTACCAACTACATATTATATACTTCCAGCACATAAACGTGTCTCTGGCAACACTTTCTAATTTCCATCACCCGCCTACCTGTTTCCCCCTAGGGATCTGTTCTTACCTTCATAAATTTTCCCCCCTGATCTGGTTTCCCGTATGGACCTAAATTACCCATGGACCTATTTTCCAGAGTGGGGTAACTTAGTCCTGAGTCCGTGCACTCATGTTGACGCAGTTTATAGTGTATATTGACGTAATAAATAAATTTAAAAAGTTAATTTTCGAAATGGACTTTTTCCTTCATCGGTATTATAATGATCCAATTTCTGAATGTTTGTTGTTTTGTCCGTTTGTGACCGTAACACAGCAAAATGAACGGATCTTGAATTTGACTCTCTTTTGTATTGCTTTTTTTTTTTTTTTTTTTTCTTGGAAGGAACGGTTTGTGGATTCCTGGCCTTTGGTTCCTTCTTCCTTGCACAGAAAAAAAATGGCGCATTATAGCGCAATTTCTGTTATGGCAAGATACCAGTATACTGTAATGTTCTGATTTGAAGAATAAAACGATTTCCAGTCCAGTCGGGCCACCGGTTCCCGAGTTATGACTTATTTCTGGCCCTTTGACATCGAGTGGCTTCGATGGCTTTAGGCGGATCACTTTCTTTGTTGGTATTGATGTTACCATAACACATCCAAAACTGCACAACATAATGCAATTTTTCTTATAGCAAAGCACCACTGAAATGCTCTAAGTCACGCCACCGGTTGCTGAGTTATGACTCATTTCTGGCCCTTTGACATCGAGTGGATTCGGCGGCCTATAAACGAGTAGATTTAAATAGGGTAAGTAAATTGTGGGAGAAACAGGTGGATATTGTGGAAGATAATGAGATAGTGATTGGAAAGTGCTTATCAGCAAACATCAACTAATGCTTTTTGATGGAGTTAACCCATTCATTACGATGACATGCTTCATAGTGTACTTTGGCTATCTTCAAACGATTTGATTCAGCTTAGGAAACTCTTTTTGAACTGGAAGAGTTTGTTTAAAAGTTCGGTCAAACTAATCTCACAACACTCCAACTCTAGGTTCAATGAAATTGTCTGTAGGAAGCAAAGCCAATAGAATACGTCACTTGATTAAAGAGATTTAAACAACTGTAAAAGTGGATATTACATTTATTGAGAAGTTTAGTCAGAATGCCAGACTGAATCATGACCGTTATGGCACCATGGCTGCTATAAGAATGGTGTACTGAGAAAGGTGGTAGCGAGGACGCAGATGAGACAGAGGTCTGGAGGAAGGGAGGAAGGAATCATTTAAGAACTGACAGTGTTTATGTTTGTCGATGACACAGACCTGCAGGAGATGAAGACTGGAAGTAAGCTTCATAAAGAAACTCAGCAGTGTTTAAAAGAAATAATCATTAATAAGCAATTAACACAGTGCGCTGATATTCATAACTAAACATACATAATGCAAAATATTTTCAACTTCAGAACCCAACATTTGATTTTAGCACTACATTACAGAGTTAGTCCATTATTATATTACATTGATAGAGCACAAAATTACAATAAAGCAAACATACTTACCTTTCGAAACTAAATTAATATTAAATAACTTTTTGCAGTAAAGTTGAATCAGCAGAGTGCACTAATATTCGTAGATAAACAAACATACTGCAATGTATTTTTTCTTCAGAACTGTACTACAGTATAGATCTAATCCATTATTGTATTATTGTATAATACTGTATAGGAATGAAAGGAAAGCGAAACTTAAATTTTAACTTAGTAATCGTAAATTAATATTTCATTGTTGTAAATAGAATAAGATTTTTTTTACATTTTAAAAATATATTTATTTAAACAAACATATACAGTAGGCTACAGTAGAAGGTAGTATAGATATATACTCATAGAATTCAGAAGATCAATCATGAAAAAGTTTGAATAGTTCAAAAGTTTGGAGTTCTGATACGCTCAAATAAAATGCTTTGAATATTGTAGTTTCATTATCAAAGACTGACTGATATAAATTTTTTTTTTTGGTTTGGTACACATTTTAATCCTTAATTTACTGTTTTTTGCAAATGTTTTAGTATTTATAAATGGTACCGTACTGTAATTTATTACAAATTTCCAGCTTTCAGTACCAGTACCTGAAAACACTAGTACTATTCAGTCACTTAACACTTCACCAACCTTCAACTTCCCCTTTCAGTAACCTATTACACTTCACTAGTTTTTCAGTCTTTCACTTCCAAGTCTAATTCATACCTTTGTATGTCCAAACCGTGATGCATTGTACTGTACTGGCCCTCCACTAACTATTGTCCAAGTACGAAGTCTGCCTAATTGTGCTTTTCTGAATGGAGTATTTATGATTGTTTGTGTATACATGTCGCAACATGAATGTCACTGTGGACTAAATAGCCTGGATTTCATCATCATTTGCACAGCATCTCAACATTAATATTTACAAAATGGTTAGATAAGTCTTTGGTAAAAATAATGCATAAACTGTACACCATACGGTATACTGTAAATCGTAGTATAGTACTGTATAATATCCTTTACTATACTGTGCCTGAAGTGAAACAAATTCTTAATTATTACCGGTGAATAAAATTTAGTACTGTACAAAATTTTAATTAATAGTATTTTAAAAGATATCAAAATAAATGTCTTAAACTTACATTTCATCATCTTTAGATTCCATGGTTCAACATGAGCTTTAGTACTGAAAGAAATAGCAGTACAATACTGTACTGTACTGTACTGTACTGTATATCTTCTGAACTAAAATGTGTAAAAAAATAAATCAGGAAATAAAAACATATTCTGTATAAAAACTAAGAAGATTTGTAAAAACCTTGGGTTTTACCTCCGGTTTCATTTAAAAAGCCCGTGCTTTTCATATGAAACCCAGGCGAGATGGGTTAAAAAAAGAGCAGATTTTTTTTTTTTTTTTTTCCTCCCCAGCCCTGGAGCTTACGTCGCTCACCCCCGCACCACTATGTGAGCTTTCATTGCTCACCCCCACACTACCATGTGAGCCTTCATTGCTCACCCCCACACTACCATATGAGCTTTCATTGCTCACCCCCACACCACCATGTGAGCTTTCATTGCTCACCCCCACACCACCATGTGAGCTTTCATTGCTTACCCTCACACTACCATATGAGCTTTCGTTGCTCACCCCCACACTACCATGTGAACTTTCATTGCACACCCCGACACCACCATGTGAGCTTTCGTTGCTCACCCCCACACTACCATGTGAGTCTTCATCGCTCACCTCCGCACCACTATGTGAGCTTTCATTGTTCACCCCCACACTACCATGTGAGCTTTCATTGCTCACCCCCGCACCAATATGTGAACCATCATCGCTCACCCCCACACCACCAAGTGAGCTTACATCATTCACATACACCACCATTGGATCCTTCATCATTCGCTCCCGTACTGCCATGGAAGCCTACGTTACACATCCCCACACCATCATGAGAGCCTACATCACTCACTCCCAGCACACCAGGTAGCCTACAACACGCACTCCCTCACCACCATTAGACCCTATAACACACATTGCCACACTACATCTCGTACACCATTTCCTTTCATACCACCAGGAAGCCTACAATTCTCACTCGAACACCACGTCTCCTGTGCCATTCACACCAGCACCAAATTCTACTCTACTCATTTCCACACCGCCTACAACTCCTACAACACCACCACCCACACCATCATTAGGGTCGACAGCACTCTACTGTATCTCGAATTCTTTTTGCGGATCTGGAGATTTCGTAACCCAACATTTTCAGCGATTAATTTTGCATATCACACCCAAGAGTAAGTCCCATAGGCAAATTTGATTGTAGAAATGTAACTAAATCATTAAAGATAATATCAAGCTGTAATATCCAGAATAAATAGCGAAGGAAGAGACACTACGAAGTCTCTTGTGCCATCTAGAATACGAGCATCACTCCCACGCCGCCTCTCCTCGGTGCCGCGTGTGAGGCTGATTTAACTCATGATTGAGTCATCCATTGTCCGGGCTTCCTCACACTAATTGCCTGCTTGTGTAAGGCGGTTCATCTCGCCCGTCTCCAGCCACTGCATTATTGGGCTGACAGTGAGCCGACAAAGGCCTGTGTGTACGTGCTGCACCGATATATTCCCACAATATTCGGGGGTATAATATCCATCATATTTTAAATATTTTTGTCATCGACCCGTATAATACTTTACGAGTTTAAATAATGCATTATCAATCATTACAAGACAAATTTAATATCTGGCGAATCAACCGGATTATCTATCAGTTCAAAAAAACATAAACAAAAATGTCATGTAGTCATATGCATGCTATGTACTTCTTCCAGAGGGATGTAACATGTAGTAATGAAAATCTTTCGCCACGAGGACGTACTGTTCAAACCTCATTTATACATAGCAGTTATATATGATGAAATAAATCAGGAATACGTTAATATTTGCATTCCAAACTATGCAGGCATCCACCAATATTGTCACTGTGGTGAAATTCAAACTTTGGAGAGTAAGATGATGTCCATGCTCAGTGTTGTCAGAAATTACTTGTAGGAAAGGATTTTTTAGTTTATAGTTCTCTTAAACTTTTTTGTCAGATATTAAACAGATGATATACAAAATTCTACAAGGAAAGCTAGGAAGACAAACAATTTTTAATACAAAATGTATAGATAAGGCTCATTATAACTGGGGCTCACGGTTGTGGATTAGCGCACACCCCGACCATAAGCTTATTTTCATTTTTTTTTTCCCGTTTTAAAGCAAGCAATTTCTGCCCTAAAATGAATCTTTCTCCGGCAGTTGTTTCGACCATTTATAGTGCCAGAAAATAGAGAGGCACATTAAACCGCACTTTCATTAAGGACAATAATTTTTATGATGGTATGGAGTTTTTTTTTTTTTCGAACTTATTTCTGCTGCGCAAAGTTAAAACAACATCAATGGGCTTATTACTTTTAAGCATGATACGGCACCACTATACCACTTTTGTACTAACTTGGGCTAAATTTGCCACCTCCACATCTTCATTTCTGAGTTGCAACAATAGATTAACTCTAGAATGTGGTGTTAGTCACGATAAAGTGCTACGGGAAAAATACAGAACCATAGAGTTGCCTTGTTGTGCTACAGAGTCACGTGAAATAAACTGCAAAGGACAGAAAATCCCGGCCAAGTTAAGGTTAAGAGAGTACAGGCGAGAGGAGGTGCAAGCTTCCCTTCCCTTTAACTCAGGCGGCTACAACTTCAATATTAACACTGCGCCGAGGAGCCCGCACTATTTGCAGAAGGTTGGTGTAAGAACGTGGCTGCCATTATTTTCGAGGCATGGGGAAGTATACAGTTCCGGAGCCAACGCCACCACTAGTATATTGGGGAGGGACCCGACATTACAGCACGCTTCATAGTTCGGCGCTGTCGGAAAGGACGCGAGTTCGGTTCCAAGCCTTTTTTTATTTTTTTATTAATGTAAATAAAAAAGGAGGGAGGGGAGAAGCAAAGATTGAAGGCCTGCGAGAAAACTTCCCTTTCCAGGAAGAAGAAGAAAAAAAAACGTGAACATGAGAGAAAATCAAGATTCGTTCATTTCTAAGTGCCAAGACACATTGCGTTAAAACGATTGGAAGTCATAGACAGAATGAAATACATATTCTGTTGGACAGCACCAGAGTTCATCAGTTGTATATTGGATGGACCAAGAGTACCGGTAACTCATACATCAGAGAACTGGAGAGAAAAATAGTGAGTGTACGTTGCCAGACGGACGCTGCGTGCCCTCCCTTCTGAGGGCTGTAAAAGCATTGAAATAGCAAAAGTGAGAGAGAGAGAGAGAGAGAGAGAGAGAGAGAGAGAGAGAGAGAGAGAGAGAGAGAGAGAGAGACTGAAGGGAGTCAGGAAGAGAAAACTTGACGACACGAAATACCTTTTGTTCCACCCTGCTTGGAGTAGCTAAGTACGTTGAACTCCCCTACATACATTAGTTGTACTACACGAAAGCTGGAGCAGGAAACAGTATCATGATTAGAGTTTCGTTAAAACACTGTACTGACCTTCCACAATTCCCACCTAATAATTTGTGTGTATCCTACTCGGCATACGCTTCATAGCCCGTTCCGAGACCTAGCAGTCTTTTTACGTACTATACACAGCCAAATGCCACCACTTTGGCACTAATACCAACCGTTCATATTGAATTTAATTATGCATGGGTATCTCATGTGGGACTGGTTACATGATATTAGTGGGGGTATTTTTGTGACATGTCGGCGGGTCTTATGGTAGATGAATATAGTCTGCGTTAGCAAAACTAAGATCCTTATACTGTTCCCTGTCTTAGCCAGGATTCGAATCCAGTTCCACTAGGAATGCATGCCTCTTCTTTACCGACTCGGCCACCGCCTCCTCCATATTAACGATACATATTTTTTTTTATAATGCGAGGAGGAAGGAACCAAAGGCCATAAGCCCCCAATAACAGTACCCTCCAAGAGAAAAACAAAACACAAGAGAGAGTCAAATTAAAGATCCGATCATTTCGAGATGCCTGGACACACTGCGTTTGAAAGACTGGAGATCATAGGAAGCAGGAAATACAGACAGAGGGGGACAGTTCCAGAGTTGACCTGTTGCATAAATGAAGGACTGGGAGTAACGGTTAACTCTTGCATTAGAGAGTTGGACAGAAAAGAGATGAGAGTTTGCTGCTAGACGGGTGTTACGCGCCCGTCGTAGAGGTGGAGGAATGCATGAAAACAGTTCAGAGGAGCAGTGACCATTGAAGTAGCGATAGAAAAGAGATAAAGATGCAACAGTGCGGCGAAGAGACAAAGGTTGCAGGGAGTCAGTAAGAGGAGGAGAGTTAATGAGACGAAAAGCCTTTGACTCCATCCTAATGAGAAGAGCTGTATGTGGGGAGCCTCCCCACACATGAGAGTTGTACTCCACACAGGGGCAGATAAAACCCCTGTATAGAGTCAACAATTGTGCAGGGGTAAAGAAGGAACTGAGTCGGCTTAGCACACCTAATCTCTTAAAAGCAGATTTTACAAGAGATGTAATATGACCTTTCCAAGATAAGTCCCGAGTAAATGAAACCCCAAGCATGTTCAAGGATGATGCAGGATTAAGCTGAATATTATTAAACATTAGTGGGTATACCTGTGGAAGATTTTGTCAGGTAGATAAGTATAAAAACTGAGTCTTTGGTGCATTAAAAACAACCAGATTATTTTTACCCCAGTCAGAGATACCAGCTAGGTCAGACATTAGGTGTGCCATAGCCTCATCCCTTGTTTGCTGAAGTAACTGCTGAGATGGACGTTGCGGGAACCGAATGGAAAGGTGAAGGGTGGAGTCATCAGTTTATGAGTGGACAGGGTTAGCTGTACAGCTCTGAAGGTCATTGATGAATAAAAGGAAGAGAGTTGGTGATTTTTTTTTTTTTTTGGTCCGACTTTGGGCATAGGCTTCACAGCCTGCTGTCAAGGCCCAGCAGTCCTCCTACATACCATACACCTCTGCATGTCACCACTTCGGCGCTAACACCCACCGTCCATATTGAATACATGCTTGGGCTATCTCATACAGGACTGGTGTATTGGTATTAGCAGGGGTATTTTTACGACATGTTGGCGGGTCTTCTGGTAGATCAGTAAAGCCTGATTTAATGAAATTCAAATCCTTAAACTGTTCCCTGCACCAGCCGGGATTTGAACCTGGGTCCGTAAGGAATGCACCTCTCTACCGATTGAGCCAGGACAGAGCCCTGAGGAACACCACTGTTGATGGACCTAGGAGAAGAACGATGGCCGTCTACAACAGCGGCTATAGAACGACCAGAAAGGAAGCTACAGATGAAGGCACAGATAGAATGATAGAAACCGTAAGAGGGCAGTTTGGAAATTAAAGATTTATGACGGACTCGAGATATCAATTGCAGTGGCAAAGCTTTTGCCGAAGTCCCGAAAGGAGGATGACCAGTAGTCTGAAAGGTAGGTGAGAAGATTGCCAGTGGAGCATCCCTGACGGAACCCATACTGACGATCGGAAGGAAGGTTGTGATAGGAAAATTGCTTTAATATTTTTCTATTAAGAATTGACTCGAAAACTTTTGAGATACAGGATGTTAAAGCAATTGGACAATAGTTAGAGGGTTGGGAATGGTCACCCTTCTTTGAGACTGGCTGAATGAGAGCAATCTTCCAGCAAGAAGGGAAGGTACAAGCTGACAGACAAAGGCGAAAGAGTTTGCCTAGGCAGGGTGAAAGCACAGAAGCACAGTTCTTGAGAACAACAGAAGGGACTCCATCAGGCCCATATGACTTATTAGTATTGAGGCCTGTGATGGCAGAAAATACATCAGCTGAAGAAATTTTAATGTCAGCCGTGAGCAAGTCAGAGGGTGGAAGTGATGAAGGAACAGCACCGGAATCGTCTAAGGTGGAATTGGAGGAGAAAGTCTGAGTGAAGAGACCTGCTTTATCAGTAGAAGAAATAGCTACAGAGCCCTCAGTGTAGAAAAGAGGCGGGAAGGATGATGAGGTAAAGTTGTTAGAAAGGTTTTTGGCACGGTTCCAGAAGGAGCGGGAAGAATTCGAGTTGGAGAGTTGAGAGCATTTAGTACGGATGAAATTATTTTTAGCACAGTGAAGAACAGTCTTAGCACGATTCCGGGCAGAAACGTATAAAAGATGTGATTAAGGGATGGGTTGGCTTTGGTACCTTTTATAGGCCTTCTACTTGTTGCAGACAGCATTAGAACAAGCGTGATTAAACCAAGGCTTTCTTCCATCAGTCAGCGGATATGAGAAAGGAATGTATGCTTCCATGCCCGAGAGAATAACCTCCGTAATGCGCAAGGCACGCTCAGATGGCTCCCGGACATGGAAGCAATAATCATTCCAGGGAAAATCAAAGAAGTACTGCCTGAGGGCCTCCCAATCCACAGCTCCAAAGTGCCACAGACGACGTTTCTTTGGAGGGTTCAGTGGCCGTACCGGAGCGATAGGACAGGTCAAGGTGATAAGGTTGTGATCGGAGGAACCCAACGGAGAGAAAAGATTAATAGTGTAAGCAGAAGGATTAGTTGTAAGGAAGAGGTCAAGTATGTTGGAGCTCTCTCCAAGGCATTTTGGGATACAGGTAGGGTGCTGTACAAGCTGCTCTAGGTCATTAAGGATAGAAAAGGTGTAGGCTTGTTCACCAGGTGGATCAGTGAAAGGAGAGGAGAGCCAAAGGTGGTGGTGAACATTGAAATCTCCTAGAATGGAGATTTCAGAGAAAGGAGAAATGGACAGAATGTGTTCCATCGTAGAAGTAAGATAGTCAAAGAATTTTTGATAGTAGAAAAAGGAGATAAGTAAACAGCACAGACATATTTAGTCAGAGAATGACAGGAGAGCCGAAGCCAGAGAGTAGAGAATTCAGAAGAATTAAGTTCAGGAACACGAGAGCAAGATAAGTCATTGCGTATATTTACACAGCAGCCACCCTTGGCTTGGAAATGAGTATAGAGAAAGTAGGAGGATACAGAGAAGGGTCTGCTGTCAGTTGCCTCAGACAGCTAAGTCTCAGAAAAAGAAGGTGAGGTTTAGAGAGGGAGAGGTGGTGCTTAAAAGAGCGAAAGTTAGAGGAAAGGCCGTGAATGTTGCAGAAATGAAGAAGAGTCAGACAGTGGTTCCATGCAGCTCGAGTCGTCACCGGGAGAGGGGCGGAAGTTAACAAATAGAATTACACCAATCCTGAATGAGGCAGCTGTAGCATGTATTTAGCATCCACCTATCTTAGAGAGAGAGAGAGAGAGAGAGAGAGAGAGAGAGAGAGAGAGAGAGAATGAAATTCGTCCCGCAAGAGTTTTATTTGATCCCATAATCTGAAGAGCAATTCCATGTAGCTTAAAATCGTCCAGAAGTATCATTAATAAAATATTATTAGTCAGATAATTGATAAGGAAAAAAAGAAAAGAAACGACTTTATGTAAAATAAAGTTGTTTTAGTGGAAGAAGTCATTACTTAGGCTTAAAAAAAAAGATACGTTTTCAGTGTTTATGCGATTCAAAATTATTCAGCAATGGATCTGTATTCATATTTCTAACAGGCACATAAAACTTTGGACTGGATTATTAAAAGTAACACTGAGTATGTGTGGATAAGTTCCCAGTTTTTGACGTTAATTTCTGAAACGTGATGATGCCGATGCGGGCTCATCACTTTTAAGAATTAACAGGACTTCCATATGGGTTTGTCAATAATTTAGGGTATTTCCCACACCATCGTGCACTCAGTCTTAACACGACCGTATATTTCAATATTCTACTGTGTTTTCCTTACCAGCACCTTCCTATTCGTTTTGCTTTCATTTGATGCCGCCTACATATTCGCGTACTCAGTTTTAATACAATCTTACATTTCATTATATCAGAGCTTTTCTTGCCGACACGCCCTTATTCATTCTACTCTCATTTGAGGCTGCCTCCACCCCCACGTACTCAGTTATAGTATCAAGGTCCTGTATTTCATTATCCCGGTGGTCTCCTTGCCGACACCTCCCCATTCATTTCACTCTCACTCTGTGTCCTTAATTATCCGCTCTTGTGGCTGGCTTCGTCCTGGTGTTTGTGCCCGCTGCCCGTTCATCATCACCTGCCTGCCTCGCTAATGAGAATTACGATAATCAAGTTTATTACCAAGAAGTAATAAGGTGTTTCTGGCATATTCATGTTTATGTAATTTGTCAACGCGCAAACTTTATGAGCTAGGAGACGCATAATTTTTGCGTGATGTTATGAGTTTTAGGTTGGGGTAACGAAGCCGGGCATGGAAACTAGCTCACTAAATACAGCCAGAAAGGGATTTTTGTAGCTGGTAGTTCTTGTAAATTACTACTCCAGTGAACCTGTTTCTCCTGTGGCTAACATAGTCGTGTTCGTGGGAGGTGGTGATGGAGTGGCTGGAAAAGTGATCAGTTGCTGGAAAGGATATGGACACTATCTCAGGCTGGGGCACGGAACAGTCTTTAATCTGAATTTCGTTAACGCCAGCATTAATGATCTCCCACCAGATCCAGTGACAGGTAAAAAAACACTAGCTAATACCATCACATCAATTTTATCATGTTTTCAGTATGGACGGTGGTTATTAGGGACGAAGCGGTGACGTATGAACGTGTGTGGCACGTAGAGCAACGTTGGACCTTATGGTATGGACCATCAAGGTCTGTGCTCAGAGTTAGACACTTAATAAAGAAAAAAAAAAAATCCCTAATAAAATGCTGCATTCTCTGTGGTGCCTTGTTAAAGTTTATGAAATATAATACACACATTTACAGAGTGCTAAAAGAATTACAGTATGTGACTTGTGTCAAAGTAGGTGTCAACATAAAATTTGCGTTTGACGAAGCCGCGAAAAGCCTCTGAGTCACAAAAATTTTGTGTAACTTGATTTTCCAGTATACATGGTTACGTAGTTCGTTGCAGGAGACTCTCAGCGGACTTCAGTGTGTATGCAAGGATGCAGTCAACGTTATTTAGACGGAACTGTAATTTTGGGTTCCATTGGCTTGTTTCCACATGGGAGTGATGTTTGCGAAATCCACCACGAAGAAGTAATTTTACATTTGACATGACCTTTTATGATCGACATTTTGTGACCTTACCTGACACTCGAGTCACGCATCATGTTGCAACAGCCATATTCATATTAGTTTATAACCTTTGCCACAATACGCACACACACAATACGAGTAATTTAAAGCTCATTATTTTAAGTATGATATAATGAAAAAATACGAGTCGCTTTGTATTACGCCACCACCCACACATAAACTCTGAACTTTACTTAGTCCACTAAAAATTTTAGGATAACATTACATTACACACACACACACACACACACACACACACACACACACACACACACACACACACACACATTTGTTTATACAGGATGTGGGTCAGATTAGGTCGGAACCCCTTTAGCCACTAGACAATTAGGCGTCCATTGGGTTATATGATTCCCATCCAAGGTCGTAAATGGTTTTAGCACTACAAAAACCACTCCGACAGAACCCTCTCCTCGGAAGTTCATTGCTAATCAGATTTAACCTTTCCTCGTCGTAGTCAAATAGTAATCTGGGAATGATGTTTGTAGTCAGAGCAGTACATGTGAAGTTGCAAGTCCTGTATCGGCTATTCCTGTACGGCCGAATGTGTACAGTATATGCCATCAGTACCACACGACATGGTGCGAATATGTTGTAGCATTTTAGCCGACTTCCAGCACCCATTTCAGCTGTCATTAAAAGAGAATAGATCATGAAACCAGTGCTTCATTGTTTCAAGTTACCGTGATCTCAGATTCACTGAACTATAACTCTTCTTTCCGATTTAAAATTTTCCTTTATGGAACTGAGGAGTTCCCTTAGGGATTATATATATATATATATATATATATATATATATATATATATATATATATTGTAAGTGAATTCTCATAATTTTTATTTAGTGGCTTTAATTTCACCTATTTACTGGAGGTGAAGCTTCCACAGTTAAGTTGGTAGTCGCAGTCAATCCCTTCATTACCCAATGTCTTCCCTATGTAGCCACCAAAGCCTTTGCATTTTTACGAATATTTTATCGGTAGTGCAGGCAGGCGGGGGTAAATAAAAGCTTATCTCCGGCAACACGCAGTTTAATTTCATCGTACAGCCAATCCCATTAAAAGAAAGAGTGGGAGCACATTATACGAGCTCCTGAGGGTAGTAACTTGTTCCAGCCTGCCACCCACTTACCCTCCCACCCTCCCGACCACCCACTTTCATCCACTTTCGTCCTGCCCTCATCCACTCCCAAGGGTAACATTGCCTCCAGCCTTTTTCACTCACCCCTTCACGCACATTTAGTCCTTTTTACACCCGCTCACACCCACCTTCACCTTAAACTGTCCCTCATTCACCAGCCTTTTTACCTCCACCCACTTATCATCTCAATGTCATCTATCATTATTCAATCCCCAGCTGTCCTTAAGCCCATCCTCGTCCACCGGTCACACATCCACCACTCTACAGGGGTCACTCACTCCCCCCCTCCCTCTCCCGCCCACCCTCACCTCCCACCCAGTCTCACCCACCCTCTCCCATTCACCCCCAGCCACGCTTACCTAACCATCCACAATTCCTCATTCATACAAAGCACAAAGCTACGCTGAATATCACCACATACCAGGCCTTCACTCCACCACACACCACCACTCTGCAGCACCACACACCACGATTCGCCACTAACACCACTACCCTTCATTACCACACACTCATTCTTCACAACTACAAACCACCGATTTCCACCGGCGCTAACGAAGAGGCTACACATGGTTGCGGTGCTCACCCTGGGTGGAGTGAAGCAGCTGTAGCGTCCACCCTGAAGTCAAATCTCTGCATATCTTCCTGCACCTCGCCGTGGGGAGGAGAGGGGGACCCTGGTCCGACCCTGGTGAGGCGCTGTCTACACAAGGGGGTGTTGGGTCCCTACACTGTGTATGTACTATACTGTACCTGCAGACGGTCCCAGAAAAACAGTTGCTTGCCTGTGGTAGACGGGGATGCTTGGCCAGACAGGCCGGGCTAAGCAACAACTTCAACCAATCTTCATCACCACTTTACACTACTTTTGATTACCGCACACCACCATCATTCATCACCACGACATACCACTCTATCCACCACTCTGTACCACTGTACACCACTTTCCACCACCATACACCAGTACTCTACACCATCACACACAGCACACACCATCACATCCCAACACACACTAGCACTTTCCACCACCATCCTGTACCACCACATCACCACTTCTCACCACACACAACACCATTCTCCACCAACACAGAACACTCTACCACCGTTGATCACACAAATACACACCACCACTTTTACACCATCATACACCACTACTCTCCACTACCACTCACAGCACTCTCCACACTACACCACCACACACCACCACTGTCCACCACCATCCTCCACAATCACATCACCACTTACCACCACAGAGCACCATTCTCCGCCACCACAGAGCGCTCTCCACCGCCACATACCACCATTCTCCACCACCACTCACACTGCTCACCACCACCACCACCACCACCACCACGCACCATGATTCTTCACCAACATACAACCACTCTACCACCACACATCATCAGTCTTCACCACACACTATCACTCTTCACCACCAGAGCACGCCACGACCACCACACTCACAACATAAACTGCACATCAATACTGTTCACACCCACTCACCTCCCGCCCTCAGCACACACACACACACACACACACACACACACACACACACACACACACACACACACACACACACACACACTCATTGTTCTCATCACTCTGAAATGTGGTTAATAGGTTAATTTAGAGACAATCAAAACATTAATTGCACTGTGGATGTCGTATTAATTAAAATCACATAATTTTATGGAAGCGTGGCACCCTTTCCCTGCATTAATTGAAGATATTATTTTTTTTCGTTTTTAATGTGTGTGTGTGTGTGTGTGTGTGTGTGTGTGTGTGTGTGTGTGTGTGTGTGTGTGAGAGAGAGAGAGAGAGAGAGAGAGAGGGTGGTTAAAATGAGGAAGGTGAAGGAGAATAAGTACTGGAAGGGGAAAAAATATTGAAAAAATGAGAGGACGAGAGAACGAGGGAGCGAAAGAGAGGGAGGCAGAGGAAGAGATGGAGACGGAGGGTGCGCAGAGGGGGGGGGGGAAAGCAGACCATGGGATTAGAAATATAAAATAAAAGAAGGACATTAGAGTGAGGGTGGGGGGGGGGACGGTAGGAGAGGGAGACTGAGGGAGATCAGGGTGTGGAGGAGGAGAGCGATTTTTATATGAAATTTAAGAAATATTTACAATGCTTTCCCTAATGGTCATCATCATCATCATCATTAGCGGCAGCAACAGCAGCAGCAGCAACTTCCTGAATTTCTTCCCCCTTCCCTTGCCCAGCCTCTCCTCAGGTGATAGATAGATAGACAGACTGAGAGATTGATAGATAGATAGATAGAGAGAGAGAGAGAGAGAGAGAGAGAGAGAGAGCATTACGTGAGTCATAAATGCGATATCCCTATGTGAACGATGGGTATTAGCGACTGAGTGGTGACAGGAGAAGGTGTTTTGAGTCCTTTTAGTGTGTGGGTTAACTATTTTAGACCTTGGTAGCTGACTTTCCATCGAGACCACTATAATTTAAAGATACATGGACAGTACTTATTTTACCAGAAAAAATAATCAAAGCACTGTAGTCCCTCTCGCTGATGATGATTTATTATTTTACTCCTGTTTCCTGCTGACGATTTCACGTAACCTGGCCTAGACTCGTACTGGGGAATCACAAGCGGCTTTTATTAATCCCATCACAACGACAGACCTCTCCTAATTGAATATCATTATACATAAGCAGCAAGAAAACAGTATAAATGACGTCCTCAGGCTGAAGCGGTCATCAGTTGCAACGTGTGAACAGGATCTGCGGCTTTGACCTTTGACCTGATCTCACCTGGTTCATGTTCCCGACTTTTTTCCGCTTTTTTCAGTCATATAAAACTACACGCTTGCTGTTTGCATTTTGTCATTTACCTTTGTATTGTATTTATTGAGGTCATGAACGAGGAAGGCAAACAGGGAGAAAAAATAACTCCTTTCTGTTTAGTTGTATCTACGTGGAAAGGGAATAGAGCATAAAAATATACAATACATATCTACCGTTTCGTTTTCGTAGATTATAATTGTCTTATTGATTAGGAACGTGGAAGGCAGAGAGAGAGAGTAAAAAAAAATATATGCCTGCTCCTTTTCATGTTGCCTGGTTTTAGTAAATTATACTTGTGTCTAATTTATCTGGGACTCGGAAATCAGAGAGAGAGAGAGAGAGAGAGCAAAAAAACATGCCGACTCTACTATGCTGTTTGGTTTACATAAAGTATACTTTTGTTTTATTTACCAGGGACGTGGATGGCAGAGAGAGCAAAAAGCACATGGCGACTCTTAATTATGCAGTTTGGTTTACATAAATCCTACTGTTATTCTATTTATAAGGGACGGGGAACGCAAAGGGAGCAAAAATAAATGCAGACTCATTAGTTTTCATAAAGTATTTTTGTATCCTATGTATGCGAAACGAGGAGGTTGGATGTGGACGGCGAGAGAGCAGAAATATAGTTAATGTTTAGTATTCATTGATTATCCTTGTATCCTATTTATCCAGGACGAAGGCTTCGACGAGGAAGGCACGTAGAGCAAAAATTTAGTGTTCATACATCTACATATTTTATTGATCCGAACATGGGAGTTGGTCGTGTAAGGCAAATAGAGCAAAACTATGGTGAATGTTCAGTATTCATAAATTATCCTGGTATCCTATTTATCCGGGACGAGGGGTTGAGCGAGGAAGGCAAATAGAGAGGGTGGAGACGAGAGAGTGACGGAGAGGGGAAGGAAAATTCAATTACTGCTAGACTTTACCTCCTACATCCCTAGGGTATGTACTGCCAGGGACAAAAGTTTACATAGTATTCCACTGCGTCTACTGTATACTCACCGGATGTTCGTCACTTTCCACCCTGTCGCAACATATCAGATAGAATCGTCTACTGACAGAGGAACATACCAACCCTCCCTTAGCTTAGAAATATTATCCTGCAGAAGGTTAAGAAATAGAGGTGGTTAAATATTTGGCCATTTTTTTGTTACCGACTGTACAGGCATATACTGTATGTTCATCAAGCAGTACCTGAGTTATTTCGCTGTTTTCAGTGTTTTCTCACCCTACCAATCAGTATGTTATGGGTATCTTCCTCAGTGCTCCCTTTCACTGTGTGTGTGTGTGTGTGTGTGTGTGTGTGTGTGTGTGTGTGTGTGTTGTTCTTCTTTTCATTTGATGTGGGATAATTATCATTAAATAAATTGTTAATCAATACAGGCAGTTCTCTTTTTATGCAAAGGAAATGTATAAGAAGTCACAACTTTTTCCGTAGTTTTTCTAAAAATTGTCAGAATTTGCAAATCAACTTTTTAAGGTGACACGTCAGTCTTTCCGATCTTAGCTGAATGTAACTGTCTGGAGTTACCCAAAATGCGTGAATAGTGTTGTTCCGACCATGAAAAGGTCGGTGGTGTTAGGATTGGTGCTCAGACTCCTATGGTTCACTGTTAGCTGAATAGCTTGCAATAACTTACTGGTATTTTCTCGATCATGAGGGTAAATAGCAAACATGAACACAAAATAGGTAGCTCGGAATGAGAACTTACTCTGCACTGAGGAAGGCGGTAGTGAGGTGACTATAGAAAGGATCTAACGTATCAAAAGACACTAATTCGATCTTAGGTAGGGGTAGGTAATAGTATGATAATTTAAATTTCAGTAAGAGAGGTTTATGGTCTTCCACAAAGCCTAATGACATGTCATAAACACACCATTACTGATGCCAGCACAACAGTCCTCACTGGGACAGCCCCAGCATGAATTCAGTATGGATGGTGGATAATTGCGTTGAAGTAGAGGCATGGGGAAGAGTTTGGCACTTTGGAGGACTGGGTCGTAAGGAACGGAATATTAATTCTATAACCAGAGGTGGACCCATTAATATCGATACAGTTTGCATGAACAACACACTAGAATATATTAAGATGTGTTGTGCAAAATGTATCGCATAGGAATTATTGGTATGATGTCTCCTATGACTGGTAGAGTACGGCTACATGCTGTATATATAGCGTATACTATCACCAGACGCCTCACGCTGTGAGGGGTGACCTAGACGAAAGGTTTACCAGACATTTATGGGCCTACTTAATAACGACCCCTCTCTCTAAGACACGCTACCCTTTCCTAGCCACTCTCCCCCCTTTTAGGACACTACATTTCCACAGCACTTCTCCGCCTATACGACACACTATCCTTCCCCAGCCACTCCCCTTCTTTACCACACATTACTTTTCTCCAGTCACTCCTTCCTTTTATGATACACAACCCTTCCCCAACGACTCCTCCGCCTATGTGACGCGCTGCCCTTTCTTAGCCACTCTTCCTCCATCCCTTTATGACACACTGCCATTCCCCATCCACTTCTCCACCAAAGCAGATCCCATCCTTTGCGACACACTAACCTTACCCGGCCACCTATGCGCCACACTACCTTTTCTAGCCACTCTTCCTCCTTCCCTTTGCGACACCTTACCCTTCCGTAGCCACTCCTCCCCTTTGTGACATACTGTTCCTCCCCAGCCACTCCTGCCCCTTTACGACACACTACCTATCTCGGCCACTCCTGTTTATAACACATTATTCTCCAGCCACTCCGCCTGTAGACCACGCTGCTCTTTCCTAGCCACTCCCCTTTCATGACACTACCTTTTACAGTCTCTTTCCCCAACCCCTTTATGACACATGGTTCTACCCCAGCCACTCCCCCTTTATAACACATTGTTCAACCCCAGCCACTCCCCCTTTATAACACATGGTTCTACCCCAGCCACCCCCCTTTATGACACATGGTTCTACCCCAGCCACTCCACCTATATGACACATGGTTCTACTCCAGCCACTTCCCTTTTATGACACACTTCTACCTCAGCCACTCCACTTTCATGACCCACTACCATTCACGCACGCATGCAACAGTAATTTACAAGAGGGTACAGAGATCCAGTACACAGACTAAATTACCAAAGAAGAGGAATAAATGACCAAGGAAGAGGTGCTACATATCCTCCAAAGTCACATACGATTGTGCTAAATTACTTGTCACTAAATCCTCGCTTATGTACACAAACACAAACGCTAACCGCTCTGCAATCCAACATATTCTGTGCTCAAGGCAGAAGGGGATGTGTAAATATATATATACCGTTGGCAGTTGCTGGCAGGTAGATAAAACGAGGGAAAAAGGCCAGCGGAGAAAAAACAACACGGAAAAATATAGAATGCGAACAAAGAGTTTTTGCTGCTGCGTTATCTGACGTTGTTGAGGGATCAGCCAGGTGGAGGGAATGAAGACAGGAGAGAGAGAGAGAGAGAGAGAGAGAGAGAGAGAGAGAGAGATGTGGTCAAAGGGGAAAAGAGAGTAATGAGGTAAGAGAGATAGACTGCGGAACAACAGAGAGAGAAAGTAAAGTGAAACAGGAAAAGTAGGAAAATGTAACAAGGGGGAGCAGAGAGGGAAACGAAATGAATGACAGGGAAAGGATATGAGAGAGAGAGAGAGAGAGAGAGAGAGAGAGAGAGAGAGAGAGAGAGAGAGAGAGAGAGAGAGATATCCTGATAAAATATGTAAACGGAGAAAGAAAGATAAAGGGCAAGAGGAGGGAGAGTGGAGTGAGAATGAGGGAGGGAAGGACAGAGAGTAAGTGAGAGGAAGAGACAGGGGTACTGAAAGAAATTAAAGAGTAGGAGGAAGTAAATGTGAGATAATAGAGAGAGTGAAAAGAACGAAGGAAAACAAGGATGGAATAGAAAAAATAGGACACATGATAAAAACCACAAGGGAAGAATAAGACTTGGAAAGAGGAGAGGAAGGGCAGATGAGACGAGGAAGATGGCAAGAAAAAGGATGTCTGAGAAATGAGAGAGGTGGAAGGGGAAATGAAAGAGAGAGAGAGAGAGAGAGAGAGAGAGAGAGAAAGAGAGAGAGTAATCGAGAAGAAGGGAGGAAAGGGACATAGCCAATAACTGAGGGAAGAACTGAGAGGGAGGCGGCAGTAGACTAGAGGTAGGGAGAGAGAGAGAGAGAGAGAGAGAGAGGGAGGAGAGAGAGAGAGAGAGAGAGAGAGAGAGAGAGAGAGAGAGAGAGAGAGAGAGAGAGAGAATAAAAGTAAGGTTAAGTTAGATGGTAAGGGATAAAATAGAGAGAGAGAGAGAGAGAGAGAGAGAGAGAGAGAGAGGAACAATCAGAAATAATCAATGGATGGACCAAGGGAAGGAGAGAAATAGAGGGAAAATATAAGGGAAAATGCTATTACGGTGAGTGAGGGTTGGCAAGAAAGAGAGACCAAGAAACATCACGATGAGGTAATAAAAGACGGCAACAAGATGAGAGAGAGAGAGAGAGAGAGAGAGAGAGAGAGAGAGAGAGGGGATAGGGTGTTGGAGGGAGGAAAGGAAGACCAAAAGAATAGAATTATTAAAGAAATTACATGGAAGGTTTTAATGTGAGAGAGAGAGAGAGAGAGAGAGAGAGAGAGAGAGAGGATAGGGTGTTGGAGGGAGGAAAGGAAGACCAAAGGAATAGAATTATTAAAGAAATTACATGAAAGGTTTTAATGCGTGAGAGAGAGAGAGAGAGAGAGAGAGAGAGAGAGAGAGAGAGAGAGGCTTCAGGAGATTAAAGTGATGGAAAAATGAGATGAGGAAAGATAAGAAGAGGGAGAGAAAGAGGTATTAGAGAGGGGCTGAGAGGACCGGATTAATACTGAGAGAAAGAGAGAGAGTTACACAGATTCACATACCTTTCACGCCCTACGCGGCGGTGCGACCTTAAAACTAATATTATACTGAAGTTACGGAAGTAGGAGAAATGGATAACTCAGTAGATGACTGTCGCCTCCAGCCGCCACACCTTTGGGCTTTTACCGTACATGAACAAAGTGAGAAGTTGAACCTAGCCGGGATAATTAAGCCCGAAGGAAATTTCACAGGATCGGTAGAAAGTAAAATTTAATGAAAATGGATATTCTGACCTTACAGCTTTATAATGAATTCTAATCTTAAATTATTGTATCTATTTTTTTAATTATTTTTTTTATTAATAGATTCGGGCAGATTTTTACAAAGTATTCTTAATCTATCATTCTGTCTATCTATCTATCTATCTATACATACTATACACAGGAAAAGCAATACCAGTGTTGCAACGAACAGCATATTTATTATGTCCAGACGTTTCTTTTTTATATAAGTACGATGAGCCCATGCTCAGATAGTTCTTTTAGGATTTAAAATACTTAGTTTTTTTTTTTTTTTTTAAATCTTCTTAGATCCACTGAAAATGACATAGATGGCTATGTCGAAACGTATCGACATAATAAATATGCTGTTCGTTGCAACAGTGGTATTGCTTCTCATATATATATATATATATATATATATATATATATATATATATATATATATATATATATATATATACACATACACACGAGTATAAGGAATAAAAATTCCAGGGCTTGTATGGTTACGTTTGGCAATACTGTATTTCATTGCATCATCAGACCTAAAAATAATAATACATTTAAGCTCTGGTAAAAACATTTGAGTCTTTTATCAAACAATGCGTCAAAAATGATAAAGAATTAATAAGACGAATGGATATCCCACGTAAGTTATGCACAGAGTGAAATAAAAATCGTACACTAAAAT
>NC_137048.1:22959586-22992086 GCF_032717465.1 Coenobita brevimanus
TAGAAGAATGTATATGATGTGAAAGAATGAAGGTGGAGATGATATTTTTTTTTTAAGTGCAAGGAAATAGGAACCAAAGGCTACGAGCCAGCAAGATTATTCCATCCAAGGAAAATAAATAACAGTCAAAGTAAGGTCATAGGCAGAGGGAAATACTGACAGGGGAAGACAGTTCTAGAGATGACCTGTTACATACATGAAGGGCGGGGCGTAACAGTTAACTCTTGCATTAGAGAGTTAAATAGAAAAGGGATGAGATGATGCTGCCACACAGGTGCTCTGCGCATACCAGAAAGAACAGGGGATACAAGCTGATTGTTCAGAGGAGCAGTGACTACCGAAGTAGCCAGAGAAAAGAGATAAAGATGCAACAGTGCGGCTAAGAGAATTTAACTGAAGTCAATACGAAGAGGAGAGTTAATGAGAACAGCCTTCGACTCCAACCTGTTAAGAAGAGCTGTATGTGGGGAACCCCTCACACATGAGCTGGTATTCGACACAGGGACGAATGAAACCCCTGTATAGTCAACATCTGTTCTGGGATAAAGAAGGCACGGAGTCGACTAATCACACTTAATCTCTTAAAAGCAGATCTTGCAAAAGAGATAGTATGCTATTCCTATGATAGATTCCGATAAAATGAAACCCCATGTATGTTCAAAGATGATGCAGGATTATAGTTGAATACTGTTAAGTATTAATGGCTAATCCTACAGAATATCTTGGCGGGTCAAAAGATATAGGAACTGGATTATTGATGCGTTAGAAGCACCAGGGATACTTTTACTCCAGTCAGATATATGAGCTTAATCAGAAGCAAAGTGTGCCATAGCCTCGTCCCGCTTTTGTTGAAGTAACTGCTGAGATGGACGCTGCGAGAAGCAAATGGAAAGGTGAACGGAGGAGTCACCAGCGTATGAGTGGATGGGTTTAGATATACAGCTTAGAAAGTCATTGCTCAATGGAAGGAAGAGGAACACCACTATTGATAGGACCTTAAGGAACACCACAATTGATAGATCTAGGAGAGGATCGGTAGCCGTCTAGATCAGTAGCTATAGAACGACCAGAAAGGATGTTAGAGATCAAGCCACAGACAGAAGGATAGAAACCGTAAAAGGATTGTTTGGAAATTAACGATTTGTATCAGGAAAAATTTGGGTATAGGGAAGAATGGGGTTGTGGGGAAGATTGAGGGTGTTGGAGAGGCTGAGGCTGAGGGGAGCAGTAAAAGTATGAAGATGAATGTGAAGGTTTTGGGAAGAATGAAGAGGGTGTAGCGTGTTGGGGATGAATGAGGACAGGGCTTGGGGAGAAAAAGAGTATGTGGAAGAATGAGGATGTGGAAAAAAGTGAGATTTGGGGAAAACTGAGGAAGAAGTGGAATGTGGGAGATGAATAAAGAAAGGTTCGTGGAAGAATATCTCTGGGAATTACAGGCCAAGGTTCTCCGGGTTAAACATTAGATTTCCAGCTAAGCATTAACAACACGCCAAGTTTAATGTGGTCCACATGTATCATCCAAAATTGATGATCATTTAAATTTGTTCTTCTTTTTTCCAGATCTTTGCTTAGCTTTGGCAATTCTTTTCTAACCGAGGAGTTAGATGCAACCGTCATTAATCTCCTCCCCAAGAGACCCCATTAACCGAATGAAATAATCTGAAGATAGCAATAATAAAATTTAAAAATGTCATCTGACAGAAAGGGTAAAAACGGGTGCGAACAACAAACAACCGTTATGTCAAAAGTGCGAGCAGGAGTGTGTGGACAAACCCTCATTATTTGACAGTGATTTCAGAAACATGTGATTTGTTTTATGTAATGATGATGATCGATTGTGGATGTCTTCTCAGTATCATTACGGACTTCATCATTATGTGGGATGCAGACTGATTTCTTCAGTGTGAAGGAGCGTTCAGAGAGTGTAACACCGCACCCTGCAGTTGCTTACTGCTAGCTTTGTGACCTAGACATCTCGTTCTAAAAATCAAATTAGTTCATCTTTACCAGACACCCAACCTTTCTCCCAAGTTTGGTCCAAATCAGGTAAAAACTGTTTGAGTTGATCTTTCCTAGAGTCTATTGTTCTTCAGATCGAATCTCCTCATTCTTGGCTGACCCATGAAACGTCCACTAAGTTTGGTGCAAATCGAATCAAAATTACGTGCTATAGTGTCAGGCCTTTGGCTTTGACCTTTGATTGATTATTATAAAAATCAGATACCACTTCATGCTAGCCAGGTTTGGTCGAAATCGGATCTTGCCGTTTGACTGTGACCTTTGACTTACTGTTCTCAAGAAAGTAAGCTAACTCCAAAGAAGACCCGCAGCACTTCCCTCAAGTCTGGTCCAAGTCGGGTCAACCTTAATCAAGTTATTTTGTTCACACACTAACACGCGGGCAGAAAAACACGTGCCCTGCAAGGCATTATACGTGCTGTGTGCGGGTGTTATTACAGGTGTTCCGTATTAGACCGTCAAAAATTAGAGGCTTGCTTACATTCTTTCCTACTCATTTTTATTAATACGACCTACATGGCAGCCATGAAACACGTCGTTGAAATATATCAGCCTGAGGACAGCATTCTAATATTTTTTTAACTACCGCTCAGCTTTCTTCACCTGAAGAAGATTCTTCATTTTCTATTTAAGCTTTAAAGGGACTTCTCGAACTGGAGAAGTTAGACATGATTTGTATTTGCGCCCTAACTATAAGAGTCTATCCTAAGCTGAATAAACCCATTCAGTTGTATCAGTAATACAAAGAAAAAAAATGTCTTCTATTTGCACGGGTTAAAAGACTCTTATAGTAGGTTACATTTGATCAGAATTTTAATGTTTACGCGTTTTACCGTAAGCAAGTTTATTTGATGCAATATTTTAATGTGTCCGAATAGGCTCAGCGGTCCTGTTCCGCGCCACACGCCTTTGTATGTTACCACTTTGGCGTTAATACCTGCCGTGCATACACAATACATGCTATAGAGCTGTCTCATTCAGGACTGGGGTGATGTTTTTTTTTTAATGACGGTGTTTTTATGATATTTGGGTGGGTCTTGTAGAAGGTAATCAAAGCCTGTTTTAGCCAGATGTGGAGATAATCCAACTGTGTCCTCCCCTGCCTGGTATTGAACCTGCTGCCTTTCAGACAACAGATAACTTTTATAACCACCTGAACACCACACCTCGCAGTGCCGTGGCTGTATTAATTGTCGATGTTGCAGTGTGTTCAGATATGCGGGGAGGGGGGGGGGGAATTTGCACTTGTTTCGTTCACTGTTTCAAAATATAAAATTGATATGAGCAAAGCTGGTCTCTCCCTCTTTTTCTCGCGCGACTAGGGGAGTCCGGGGCTAGTTGTTACGTGTCCTAGTTGTTACATCCTCAATACCTCCCTAATTAGTAACAGATGACAAGGTGGCCGTTGCCATGCTTTGCAGCTTTTAAGCAAAGGTGAGGCCTGAACTGGCAACTCAAAGGCGTTGCTTCGGTGAAAAGTACTGTACAGTAAAAAAAATTTTCAACGGACAGTTTTTTACCTTTTCTATGTTCAGAGTTATTTTGATATATCTGTATCACCTCTTGATGCAGCTGAGTTACCTGGTGCGTGGTGCCATTATGTGAAAGGGCTCTGAAATTTGCAAAGGCTCATGGTGGCGGTATCATTTTTGTAGAGAAAAAAAATGGTCATTTGTAAAGAAAACCATTGTTAGGGTTTGTTGTTGTGGATTAGTTGTTACAGTAGGCTGTCAGTTCACTCCCTTCGAGAACAGCTGTAACAGCTTAATCCAATATTTTCAGGTATCACTAAAACCATGCCCGGAATTACCAATAGAAAGCAGACTGATGTCACTGGGGCAGCAGTCAAACGAACTGGTGATAAAAATACTGTAAAAGTGTTGCAGCTTAGTACTGTGCGAAGAGAGAAACCTGTACTGTACACAGGAAAAATCATCTGATAAATTACCAATATGCTGGGAATCGAACCAGGGACTCTCAGGTGAGAGCCAGGCAGCATACCACTACACCACGACCAGGTAAAAGTTAACTGACGTTGTCACAATCTTGTAACCAACGTCCTTCCGCCCCCACTGTGGGCATCAAGAGGATGAGTTAACCCCCTGGCACTCGGGCAAGTAGATGCTTTTAATCTATCCTGTGTACAGTACAGGTTTCTCTCTTCATTCTGACTTGCCGTAAGTGCTTGGGATAGATTAAAAGCATCTACTTGCCCGAGTGCCAGTGGGTTAACTCATCCTCTTGATGCCCACAGTGGGGGCGGAGGGACGTTGGTTACAAGATTGTGACAACGTGAGTTAACTTTTTATCTGGTCGTGGTGTAGTGGTATGCTGCCTGGCTCTCACCTGAGAGTCCCTGGTTCGATTCCCAGCATATTGGTAATTTATCAGATTAGTACTGTGCATTGTGAAAGAAACTGGTTGCTTCTTTGGTAATACTGATCCAGGTCATCTTTATGTAGATAGGTATATGTACTGTAGGTGGTATCTGTAAATATCGGCAAGTTTATCCATCTGTCTATCTATCTATACCTCTGTCCCAAAGTATCTATTTATCCGTCCATCTGTCTATCAGTCAAGCAATCAGTCAGCATCTGTCTATCCATCTGTATCTATCTATAAATAGTGATTATGGTACAAATGAGTGGTTCAGAGAGTGCTAGTGACGGCGATGGAGTGACCGAATGATAGTAATAGTGACAGTAACAGTCAGTGATTTAGTTATTGCAAGAGACTGTGGTGGAGTAATTGAATGAATGGTAAAAAATTTTTACCTACTCTACCTGTTAATGACATTAGACTAAGCACGGCCATATTTGGGTTCTGTAACAGGAGCATCAGTTTTTCCTGGGATGCGTAATATGTCCCATATCGGCGTATATTGTGACGGATGACATGCCCTCTCAGATCTTAAAGTAACCCTGTGACAATTTTTTTTCATTCATTTTGTCAGGAAAGATATTGAACGGACATATTTTCCTATTTCCACACACAAAAAATCGTTGTTACACGTTTAACCTATTGTGCAGTGAGGAAAAATATATTAAGTCACAACCATACCTGATCTACACTACTTCGCTTTTGCTTAATTTATTCTTGGAAACAAAATCACTCGGCTAAAGTTAAGTAGAATTTTATTCTCCGCTGTTATATTCCCTAACACCTTTCCTCCGCCCCATCAGCCCCACTTCACCTTCGTACCACTAACCACACGTTCGTTTAATAATTTCCCATTTCAATTTACATCGAATTAAGTTATTACAGAGCAAAATGCTTCAATTTAATACGAATCTGTTTCTCCTGCTGGCGGCCGTCATTACCGCCAGCAGCTTGTACTGTGCCTACTAATGCCAGAGGGTCCAGGCCTTGGAGGCGGCACGGGCAGCAGACGGAGGGCTGGTGCTAAGTGTGGTGCGTTGGTGAGAGGTGTCTGTGGACCCGTTTGACGCATCCCTCACCCACATCCACCACCACTTCGCACATGACAAGACCTGCCTCCACTGCCAGTACGTAAACGCCCTCGCCGCCCACACCACGCCCCGCATCATAATTGCTTTGGAAATGCTGATGGCGTTGGCCACGGTGTTAGCGTTTTGGCTGCTGAGGCCATGATGGATAAATGAGGATGTGAACATACCAGACAGACATGTTTGTCCACAACACAGCCTGCACACAGCAAACGATCGCAGCACACACGACCCCAGAAACGCCGACAACGACTTCTGCGGGAGTGCTGGCGGAAGCTTTGGGCGCACCACGCTAGATTAATCGGAGTGCACGGAGGCGGGTGGTCACTTGTAGCTGGAAAGTCGCGCTTGCACTACCCTCTGCTCCATCTATCACCCCCTCCACCACCCCTGCTGTCACGTCCCCACCCCCCAATCCCCATCGCGAACAGGGTAGGTGACTAGGACAGGCAGGGTTTTTCTTTAAGCGAGGAAGTGTGTTATGAAATCCATGCACGATACGGATACGCACACTACCTGGCCAATTTGGCTTGGGAATTTTGAGTTCGCTGCTCAAGGGTGATTGACCTCCTCAGAGCCTCAGTGCTCAGGATCCACTCACCTCCCCAGAGCCTCAGTGCCCTGGGTCCACTGACCTCCCCAGAGCCTCAGTTCTTTGGGTCCACGGGCGTTATTAGTATTATTATTATTGTTGTTATTGTTGTTGTCGTTGATGACGATGATGTAGTAACAGTAATCATATAGCCTAGAAAATGGTAGTAGACAGAAATTTAGCTAGACATTCTAGCAACGAATCTGCATGATAGTGCACACTTGACAGCAAGGACAGAACTGGAGGGACGTAAACAGAAAAGATTATGAACGTTCAGCATATTTACATCGACGCTGATTATTACAAAGCCAATGAATGTATGGGAGGATAATGGTACTTTTTGTGTAATCTGTTACATTAGTGCATGATGCCCTGACGTTTCTTTGAAGGAAAACACTGGATCATTGTCAGAGATTTCCAAAGTAACCTTAATGTTACAGAAGAAATAATTTAAGCGCAAGTGTACTTGAATCATCATTCTGGGAAACATTTTGAAGGTGGCTCGGCAATAATGAATCAATGGAGTTCAGAATGTAGACTACGACGGTGCAAAAGGATGGGGTAATAACAATTTTAAAAAAGTGATCAATAAGATGTGGTGGGGAGTAGACGAGATGATGTATTGTAGGGAACAGGGTCTACGTGAGTTTCGACAAAAATGCCTCGCCTACATATCCACCGCATCTGCTTCACGTTTATGGTAGGCCTATGTCCATTGCATTCCTCCCTGACACATTCGCGTAGAATCATATGTGGACCGAGAAACATACCAAACCTTTCAGAAGTTAGGAATATAATAGTAACCAGAGGAGAGAAATGGCAAGTGGAAATGGTGAAATATTTGGACGTACTTGACAGTACTTCCCTTCACTGGATGGGTTGGTAGATAATAGATGGATAGATATATAAAGGTTACTGTACCAGGTCGGCACTCCCAACAAAGCTGTAACTAGAAATAAGTGTTACAGAGGAAGCTACATTTTTAACCATGAACAAACAAGCAATCTCTCTTTATTTTATTGGGCTCCTGGCTGCAACAAGAGATATACTTTAGAGATAAAGTACCTCCTCCTTTAACCGTCAAACAACTAATTTCTCAAGAAGATTAAGGTTAGTGTAATTGTCGTCTTTCAGCAACAAGACAAATAGAATCTCTCAGTGTGACCTACAGTTACGTCGAACCAGATCTTTTCTTGCACATATACCTTAAGGCTCGTCATCAAATAAAACGATAGTTGCTTGCGGTAATTTAGGGTTGTTAAAGGGTGTAATGCTTTCTTTATATACACTATTGCTGCCGTTCACGTGTTGATTCCAGCATGAACTGAACTATACTTTTATCATTAACTACGTAACTAGGTGCTTTACTCCGGTACAATACACGTACTACGGTAGGAGTGCAGCCAGTGGAAGTTTTTGTAAATAGGAAATTATGTGAAATAAAACTATGCAATATATCAAGCTTAACGTCTGTATCAAACTCCTCACTTTACGCATCACTGGTGTTGCTACATTTTGTGCTGTCTAATAAACGAACTAACTTAGATGAAGCAGAGTTTTCCCATTCAAAGGCTTAGATATCTTTGCTTAACTCTGCAATGTATTGAAGAATGTCTGCTTGATATACTAGGATTACGAAACTGAGTTCTTCCTCGTAGTTTGGATAGTTAATGGATCTATTCAGCCACATGTCCTCATAGAAAGCTACCGCAATAATCTCACTTCTGGTGAAAAAGCTTATATCAGATCTACTTTGTAACTCCCTAACGTTCTTCCCTCCCCCCCTTCCACTTCGTCTATCTCTTCAATATCTCGAAGTCTTTTTTTTTCTCCTCCGCTACCCACGCCCCTCCACCTCTTTCACACACTTGATTTGTTTCCAGAGTTTTAATCCGACCATCCCTGGATCTGTGACTGCGGATAGACGACGCTTTTTTCAGAATAAAACCTTTTGTCGTGAAGCAGAAATATTAACGGAATAGTTCGGCTGAGAAGCGCCCTTTAAGATTCGTTTTTTTTTTCTCTCTCTCTGTTTTTGTTTTAAAGTCTTTATAAAAGTAAGTTTTAGTGCTGATCCGTTTCCTTGAAGAGTTTATAAATACCCCTGAATATGAAAACTTACAGATACTTTGACGGTCATCACACTGCCCTACCACGCCTCCTAGCTTAAATCAAGAACAATATTAATCGCTTCTCTATCGTGAGGTACTTTCCCTTCACCTCGTGCAGTCTTCATACGGTTTTATTTACCTTTCAGGAAACTTTGAAAATGGAAGCATTTTACATGTCATTCACTTTCCATTTCACAAATAGTGACTCTTTCCAGGTATAACAAAATCGTCAAGTGGTAAACAGAGAAAATTGAGAAAGGCGTTCTCGGGTTTAATTAAGCGTTAAACAGCAACGTTTGATCCCAATAGCTTCGGTGCCTCAGTGGCGGTACATTCGTGTCCTTTTCGTGAGTTCCCTAACGATGAGGTTCGAGACTTGGCTGCTGTGGACATTTGAAGTGGGTTCTAGCAGTAAGTTCTTTCATATCCATATTTATGTATCACATTATACTAGTTCAAATCGGCACAGAATGACAGCCTTAATAACACTGCAACTTTCACATTCATTGTTACCGCTGCAGACATCTTTAGCAGCTTGTATCTTGAAGGGTTAATTCTGGCAAACATTCTTCTTCCAAAGAAAAGTTTCATTACGGTATTGCAGCACACCTTATGGTCCGATATATATGCAGATTTGATGCCGAACAACTTTTGATCTATTTATAATAGCTTTTAAAGATGAGGTACTTGACAAAGGATACATATTCTCGTTTAAAAGTTAGACAGCAAGCAGTGTTTATTCAGAGGTTAAAGTAACTTCGTTGATTTTAGAAGCCATGTAATATAGGATTTATGTTAAGCACAATCGTCCATCGTACTGTAAATATTTTATGGAACAGGTAAAAGTCAACCGAGAGGTAATGCATTTATCCTGAAAAAGTCAACCGAGAGGTAATGTATTTATCCTGAAAAGTTGACGTAAGTGCGTGATGTCCAGCTATAAAGAGAGAAAAAAAGAGGGTTACGGTTACTGAGTGGTGTGCGGATATTTTCGTTAACGTCGACAGAGAGACATTTGATATTTTTCTGTGTGTGTGGGGGGGGAGAGTTCATGAATAATGACTGTGTTCATGCGCCAACAGTTTTAAAATGCTTCTGTTGACTGAGTACAAGAAATATTGGTGACTTGGAAGCGCCCCTGCCACTGAGGTAAGTTAATCTCACGCTGCTATGGCTTACACTCAATAGAAAGAAATCGTCTGGCAGTCTTTTAAAATAAAATGATATAGTTGTCGTAACTATGACATTGTTAGCTGCACCTACATTAACATCCAGGCGCCCATGACTCATTCTCAGCGGAATAAAATCGTCCAGTGTTACACTGAATAAAATGCTAGGGAAGAGGCAACCATCAGATGGTTAATAGATTTGGTGGCCAAACTTCTCGAACAAAGAATTCCAGGAGGAAAGGAAATATCATTTTCATTCATTCATCATCTAATCCAATGTTGCCCTGTGAGGAGCGTAGGAGCCCGGGGCTAGGCAAGTTGGTCCTAACATTTAAGATGAGAGTGACCAGCCTCACTCATCCCCGAGTGGCATTACGTGAGCAATAAACCCCAACCACCCCTTGGATATTAATCTGCACAGGCTCAGTCCGATTTGAGCACCTTAAATACCCACTAACCACCAGGCGCCATAATTTGGTTATTTGGTTACCACCCGTCGTAGTAAATGATTTCCTTGTGTACTGGAAACCATTTTCTACGATGGGTGTAGAGTTACCCGTAGACAGAAGGAAGAGGAAAGAATGAAGGAAAGAACGACAGAAGAGGAAGGATGGAAGAAAGGAAGGAAATGAAGAAAGGGAAGTCACCAGAGAGCAGCACTACATCGAGTGAGTGGATGATGAGCGCCCCCACCAACCGTTACAATATATTGAACATTAATAGCTTGTGTTTGGACATTGCTAGAGCATCTCTTGCATTATGCCGCACTGTCTTCAGCAAAGGAGGATTTATCGCACCTCTTCCTTTACATTTTTTTTTTTTTTTTTTTGCACATTACTCCTTATTGTTCACTCGTATGGGATATTTTCTATTTTTATTTTGACAAAGACTGCTTCAACAATGATCTGTCTATCAATCTATAGCTGACATCTTAATCCCTTTAAGGGTGGTCACAAACATATCGCCTCTAATATCACTCTGTCTTGTGTCATTTAGGCTGCCTTTCCACCAACCGACACATCCCGCCCTCATACATCTTTCCACCACATTCCTCTACCTCGTCGTCCCCCTCCTCCCTCCACCTCACACGCTTAAACTCTTCTTGTCAGTCTCTCATTCTTCATCCTCTCCACATGGTCAAATTATCTCAGAGTATTTCTATTAACGCTTCCAGTTACATACACAAAAATATGATGCACAAATATATCAAAGTGGCAGGTACAAAATTAAACAGCTAACCTCATCAGTATAGTAGTCTTGTATTATTCTGTTCTTACCACCATCCGACGATTCTACTCAACTGAGGCAGGACCTATACTCGCATTACCTACGATATCCATGAAGGTTATAATTATGTAATATCTCAAAGCCAAAATTTCAGTAAAAATAAAAATTAATTAAAAACCATCTGCAAATAGCAAGAATTTAATAAAATGTTATTGAACTGAAGTGGTTTTATAGTTCCTTCCCCATAGGTAGGCTCAGGCTGTGGTCCCTTTGTAGCTAATTTCACGTAGCTCAGTGCAGAAGATAATGTTACGGTTGTGTAGTCTTTTCGTAGCACGTCCTCATGACTGGCAACTTATTCTAGTGTTAATCTATTGTTACACTTCAGCATTGGAGAGAGAGCAATTTTATGCCTGATTAAAATAAAAAGACTACTGAAAGCTTCCTAATCTGTCGAGGATGGGTTTCTAAGTTTCCCCCATCCTTTAACCCTTAGTCGCAGCTGGAAGAAAATACGAGAAGGATAACAATACACAGCAGAGAAAATATCTGGAAATTCAGATGGTAGGCTGCGAAAAGAAAAATATGCTGTTTGCCGTAATCTGGAAAATGAAGCACAAAATCCGGTATTGTTGTATATCATATGTGCAGGGAATTCTGGCAGACTCATATTTGTGGAAGGATAATAATGGGTGGAAACTGCAATCGAACGAGAATCCACACATCCTAATACTGCTTCCTCCCCCTGTCGGATTTATGATGACAACTAAGCAACAAGAGTAATGTACAAAATGTCATTGGACTGAAATAGTATAGTAGGCTCAGATTTTGTCCATTTGTAGTACATTTCACATACCGCAGTGGCAGAGGACGGTGCTACGGCTGTGCAGCTTTTCCATAGCACGTCTTCGTGACTTGCATCGGATGGTGTATGTTTTGTTTATTCGACTTGAGTGAAACTTTTCGAACTTGAGGAAACATGTGTAGATTAAGATTCACTAACTTCTTCATTACACAGTGTCTCTCCAAACCGGATTAAATAGTCCTACCGTGGCAAGACTAGAATTTAAAAAAAAAAAGTTATCGTAGTGACAGGATTAACGTGTTGAACCGTTGTAAGGTCTTTGGATATAAGCACGATTAATGAGGATGAGGCCTGTTGAACGATTTTATTCGTCTAAGAGTGTATAGGAACCTGAGAGTGTTAATGATGTTTACTTTAACCCTATCGTGATCTGGACAACTTAATTACTCAATTCCAGCTAACGCCAAACGTTTTTGTTTGTTTTTTCTGCTAAGAATGAGTAACAAGAGCTTGAGAGTGTTAAAGTTGACCAGCTCTATCTGCAAAGCCAAGTGGTCTCTGGTAATACTTCAGATTTATAGGTTTTATTGCATCTGAGTAATGTACGAGAAGAGACGAAGTGCGCTGCCACATTTTCTTGGCTAGAACATTCCGATTTTTGCATTGAAAGGTTGCTGTAATAAGAGAACACGGATGAAAGAGTTGAACGGTAAGGAAATCTTTGAGTATATGAGCCCACCCACCTTAATGGTAAGAGTATATACGTGATTCGGTGTTATTTACCTATAGCCTGTCTGTGCAGTTAAACCATGAGATCCTTATCTATAACATTATTGAAGTAATACGTATAGTTCACTGAAGTCAGATCAATTATTTTCTTTTCGAATCTCGAATATATTCCATGTATGTAGGTATACTATGGATTTATTTTAGTATTAAGTACAGAAGTTTCATATGCAGTGAACTTTCACGCTAAGTTCTTAAAGCAAACTGAAAGACTATAAGCATATAAAAAGGATGTTCATCATAAAAGAACTGTTTTTTATACTTGAGACACTCCACCACAAGATCCTTTTATACGTAAAAACGTTACATTGTTCGAGTGCGGACTTACTTTGGGATTTTGGTAGTGACGTAATTTTCAGTTATAGCCAGTTTACTAAAAATCACTTTTTTTTTTTTTTTTTTTTTTTTTTTTTTTTTTTGCGATATGATTTAGTGTGGCTGTAAAGAGAAACTTTGACATTTCCTGCACATGGGGACACTCACTCAGTCTAGCAATACAGATATAGCATGGAACGTTGCTGTGGCGAGTTCAGTCCATTATAATACACTGTTTATTTATTTTATCTGTTTATTTAATCATATAGTTATTATAGTTTGTCCAAATTTGGTTGGGCATCAAAAGACGGACAATATACCAATTCTCGTCTAATCAGTGTGGTTTTCTGGTGAATATCACTGAATACAGTATGTTGTTCTACTGTTACCGGCAGTAAGATGTAGTTTCCAGTGTACATGACTGTTCTTCATTTCTCCTTTATGTAGAAATTTTCAGTACCCTCACGGATAATGTGTGAATTTTGCATGCATCTTTCTGCAGTCTGATCATTCATGTAAAGGTCAGCCATAGCATACTTCATAAGTTTAGGTATAGCCCACGGAACCACGTTTATGACTAGCCAGCTGGATACAGGCCTGGTAAATACTTCATTCTGCCTTCCTGCTAAATGTGAAATGCACGCGAAAGGTGGATAACCGGCACCATTCGTTGCAGTTTTCAATATATTTGTCATAGAACTGGAACATTAGATTGTTGATGGTTTACCACATTGACCCGTGGCTGAATCAGTAGAGAGGCGGCCTGCAGTCCTGATGGACCCAGGTTCGAATCCCGTCTGGGGCAGGGAACAGTTTAAGGATTTGTATTCATAAAAGCAGACTTTCCTGATCTACCAGATGACCCGCCGACACGTCGTAAAAATACCCCCGCTAATACCAATACACCAGTCCTGTATGAGACAGCCCTAGCGTGTATTCAATATGGACGGTGGGTGTTAGCGCCGAAGTGGTGACATGTGGAGGTGCAGGAGGACTACTGGGCCTTGGGATAGGCTACTGCCCCCGAGATAAAGGCCCTGAAGCCTTTGCCCAGAGTCGGACACACACACACACACACACACACACACAAAAATTGACAGAGGCAGTATGAGAAAGTAAAATAAATTATACAGTGGAATTCCCTCCAGCAACACTCACTGAAAATCGAGGCTTCTGCTTCCTGGCCAAGTAACTTCGTCTTTTATCTCACACAGATCCACGAGTTTGCCAAGATTGGAGAGCTTTGATCACCAGCCGTCACTTGCAACGTCTCAGGCATACACGGGTTTGTCAGACCAGTTTCTCCAGGGGGATTGTTCACAAGGGATTTTTTTTTTTTTTTTTTTAGGCGAGGTATCATATGTGACTGTATAAAGAAGAAGGCCTAGGATTTATGCGTATAAGTAGTATGAGAGCCTTTACAGCAGATACTTATTTCTTGTTTTACATTCTCCAGTATGATTGTTCAGAAGGGAAGCTTTGTCTGACAGTACTGTATCGTAAGTTAGGGTACGAGGAAGAACATGAAGACTTGGGATTAATGCCTATAAGCCGCACGGGAGTCATTAAGGGAGACAATGAGTATTCACATCTGGGTCTCCACCTATATTTTCCTGCTTGGTGAAGGACAAGAGGGAACTAGACTAAGTGATATGTCTTTTATCCCGGTTTGCGAAGACAGGAGCTTTGATCGCTGTAATTGGGTTTGTTTTTGCCTGGCGGGGCTGGGCCATTCCTGAAGTTTGAATAATAGTAAGTTACGGTTGCATGAAATTTTGCGAGCCTTGCATTATGAGACAGGAATGAGTCCACGGTTACTAGTCGCATCAGCCCTCCCGTCTGACTACACTTGACATGAGATAGGAAGGAGTCTCCACGGTTACGAATCAAATCGACCTTCCAGTCTGACCACACAGCTGAACTAAAGGGCTAGGCATTTCCCCCATGTTAGAGAAAACGCACAGCAGCCGTCACGTGCTGTGTGCCTGGCATACACCTTGTCAGACCAGTTCCTCGTGGATAGCTTATTCATAGAGGAGGTATGATGGCTTTACTCCTTCCACTTTAAGCTGGCTCGAGTTTTCCATCTCCTTTTTTTCAGTGCTTGAATGTAACAGGTAATTAACGCTAGCATACGGTGCTAATCAGGAGGAAGAGCTGTGGAAAGAATGTCGAACTGTTACTGTCATATTCTACCACTGAACAAGGGGAAGTAAACTGCAAAAAGACAGAAATTTCCACCACGTTAAGATGGACAAACTATAGGCATCATGAGTGAGGGTACGCCAACGTTTGAATTTGACACTTCTTTTTCTGGTTAAGCACTTCAGCACGATGACGTATGCCACCCCCACTTCTTGTTATTTTCTGGCTATTTCAGTCAGACCAGTTACTCAGAGATGATTATTCAGTTGAAATGGGAACATGAGATATTGATGTCTATTTATTCCCGTAACAATGAGGCTCCCATGACTCACTCTTACCTGAAAAAAAATTGGTCAGTTTTAGCTGGAATACAAGAGCAAAGTTGTCTCGACCATGAGAAGGCTAATTGCACTGTTAAATAGTCTCTCCGTCTCCCATACTCACACGCAGGTCAATAAAATCCTATGGTTTTAACTGAATGGAGTACCAGAGTTTCCTCGACCATGAAAGAATTATGTGGTGAATGATATAACAGCAATATTTCTACATCAGGTTTGGTTCAGAATGTGATCATGAATGGGTAACTAGCCCTGTCAGGAAAGGTGACAGTAAATGGTTAAAGAACGATAATATTAGAACCATCTCCATTAAACCCTTCACTATACTGAATGACTGGACCTACATTTTATTATTACTGTGCGGGTGTATTAGCTCTGGAGACACCTTTGCTTGTGACAGGGTCATGGACAGCCTCGACCAAAACCAGCAGTGTAAACCTGACTACTAGGGAACTGAGCATGTGCGGAGACTTCATTGCGAAGGTAAGATAGGAAACAGCGATTAATGAAATGAGTGGGTAAAGAAGCTTATGATAAAAGGGTAAAAGAGAGTTTGCTTAGATGGTATGAATATATGAAAAAACTAGATGAAACAAGGGTGGTGAAACGAGTATACGATATGTAAGTGAGGCTAATGGTGGGAGGAGGCATCGTAGTTCACGAAGATGGATGAACATGGTAAATGGATGTGTCAGAAAAAGAAGTATGGAAGTTAAGGAGGCTTGAGAAGCAACAAGGGATGGAGTGGTTGAAAAAGGCATATGTGGAAGCATATGGCAGAGGTTTGGCAGCCAATTTCGAGCTGGACGGTCGATCACTGCCAGAGAGGTGTATGTGAGGGGCATCTGAAGGGAAAGGAACAAAATAATGTGCACATGGTTAGACCTATGAGAGAAATCCATAAGCTTGACTGATGTGTAAAGGACTCTGTGGCCCATTTCTCTGGGCATGTTGTTGATAGTTCTTTCTCTTCATACGCTTTCTCCTTCCTTGTTTGTTGGTCTTGGTTCCCCTATCTTTAGTTGGAAAGTGCAGGATTAACAATGATAAATCTTGGCCAGTTAATTTTATTCAGTTCACCAAGAACCTTCCAAACTAAAGTGGTTACTGCATGTTTGCATGGATGGATCTGGCAAAATGCTGAAAGGTGCAAGAATCGAAAATTAATTTGCTCGGGTAACTATCGATTTATTTTGCCAGTCATCGCTAAACCCACACTGTGTTTTTGTTTAAGACAGGATCTTCCGAACTGGATGGATCTCTGCTATAGTGCGTTCACTTTAGCTTCCCGGATATTTCCGTCCTTTTACAGCATATTTCATGTAGCTTATTGGCAGAATATGTCAGCGCTGCCTCATCCGATCCATAGTACTTTTTCATGACAAACATCGTATTCTAGTGTTTGTCTCATTTTACAGCTCAGTATTCAAGAGAGAGGACTGTAAGTTTTTGGCCAGTCTGATGTGGGCAGAGTAGAGCACCATATTTTAACATCAGTAAAGTGCTTTCTGTGAGCGCATGACGAGCGAGCGAGCACCATGTTACTACAATTTCCCTCTAATATAAAATTATAGGAGGAATCTCCGATATTTAATTGCTGGAGTTGATGCCCCAAAACACAGTGTTACGACAAAAAATGTTTTTTAGTTTGATTTCGTAACTGAGGCGTTCACCAATTAGAGCCGAACACTTCCTTGGAACACTCGAGATTCCAAGAGGTTCCTGCGCTTTTATGGGTGAGTTTTTAGTTGATAACAAAATTTATTGAATGAATGTATCACATGCAGAATGAATTTCAACTCTACTTCACATAGGAGTAAAGTTATTAGCTTCTGCTTAATGTTGCGGTCGGGTCGGGCCGGGCCGCTCATTTCCAAACTTAACTGGGAGCAAACATAGCTTGGTCGCTTCGCTCGCTCGCTCTTAACCATACTCTTTCTAATATCAGTCTCTTGTTACCTCTCAGCATTAGAAATAGAGAAATGACAATTTGTAGGTCAAGCTGAAGCACAATATTCTAGGTTCATTTCTTGTTACAATGTATTGACGATGGAGAGATGGTAATTTTAGGTCAGGTTAAAGTGGGCAGAGTATAGTATGTATGCACGCTTCCATTTAAATAGTGAACAAAAGGGTAGGAAGTTGTGAAGTGAGGTAAAAATATGGTAGTTTTAGACCAGCTGAAAGTGGGCAGACAATAGTGTGCTGGGATGAATTTTTGACATGATGTTGCAGGCATCGAGAGCCAAAAATTAGTTTGTCAGGATAAGTGTAGGTTTCATCTGCCAAAGTTATTTATTCACGCACACGCTCTCCCGCCGCCAAAGTTTCAGGGAGAGGAAGGAAAATGTCGACTCTCGTGGGAAAACTGTCACCAAAAAAAACGGAACATTTCTTGTCCTCAACGTACGCGCCCCGTTTATCGCTTTATCCATTCCAACTTTTGCTTTTGCCCAACTTTTATCATTTATACGCCGCGGGGAACAATGATACTTCGCTATGGGACGATGCTGGAAATTACACCACGCAGTCTCCATCAACACGACTGCCGAAATAAAAGCGACCTTTTTTTTAAATATTGCTAAAAGTTGTATAAATGTGAAATCCTTGGAAAAAATAATACCCGTTATTACAGTCTAGATATTAGTGCAGTGTACCTGTTTGCCATACATTATCAGCTTATCGTTGTCTGTTTGTCTATCTATATCCATTTATCTACTTGTCTAGATCTTTGTCTCTCCTTATATTTGCCTGTCTAACTATTTATCTGTCTACATCAGTCTGTCAGTGTACGGATATATTTAAGCATTTTTCTAACAGTCCATCAGCCGTTCTTAGTCTGAGTACATTATATTAAAGGAAACAAAGCCACATAAACCATCTATATTAACATGTGCTTAAAAGTTAGGGAAAATGGTATCCCACACTCTGATGTACGATATTCAGAGTCTTTTAACCCATGTACAGTAGGCTTTTGTTGTGGGTGGTGGTGGTCATGATATTGTAGGTAGAGCAAGTAATTTTTTGTCAGGGTTAAAGTGACTGGAAGACTGTTAGTGTGACTGAGTTTGTTGGTAGTATGACTGGGTGTGTTGTGAGTATGACTGGTGGTGGTGTTAATGTTAGTGTAATTATTTCTCTCTCTCTCTCTCTCTCTCTCTCTCTCTCTCTCTCTCTCTCTCTCTCTCTCTCTCTTTTACAACTGATTGTGTTGTTACTATTAGTGTGACCGATTTTGTCACGTGACTAAGTTTGACTGGTTATGTTGTTAGTGTGAAGGGTTGCGTTGTTAGAGTGACAGTGTGTTGCTAGCGTTAGTGTGACTAAATGTGTTGCTGCTGGTAGTGTGACTGGTTGTGTTGCGAGTGTTAGTGTAACTAGCGGTGTTGTTAGTGGTTGTGTGATTAGTGATATTGTAATTGGTTGTGCTGTTAGTTAGTAAGATGTGTTGTTACAATTATTGTAATTGGCTGCGTTGTTAATATGGCTGGTAGTGTTCATTTAGTGCGACTGGTTGTGATATTAGTGTGGTGGAGGACGATGGCTAATGGAAGTCGTTGTGTTAGTGACAGGTTGTGCTGTTAATGTTAGTGTGACAGATTGCACTGTTACCATTAATGTGACTCGCTGTTTTGTTAGTGTGACAGGTTGTGCTCTTAGTTTGACAGGCTGTGTTGTTAGTGTGACAAGCTGTGTTTGCAGTGGTAGAGAGACTGGTTGTTATGTTAGTGAGACAGGCTTTTGTTAGTGTGGCAGGTTTCGTTGTTAATGTAAGTGTGATTCGTTGTTTTATTAGTGTGACAGGTTGTGTTGTTAGTGTTAGTGCACAGTACATAAGGCCATAGGCTCTTCTGGTGAATTCTCAAGTACTCTAAATAAGTAGTAGCTGGACTGTGTGTTAAATGATGTTTCTTCAGTCTGTCTCTGTCTATCTATCTGTCGCCAGACTCATCAATCCCGTAAAGGGTGGCCACAAACAAATCACCTCTTTGTCGCCCTGTCCCCCGCCATTTCATTGCCCTCCCACCAGTTCACACCCTCCTCTCTCATATACCTCTTCACTCCATTCCTCCATCTCATTCTCGGCCTCCCACCCTCTCTGTCTCCCTCTCCAACTCACTCACATACACTCTTCACGTCGGTCACTTGCTCTCGATCCACTCCACACGGCCAAACCACCTCATTGTGTTTTTCCTAACGCTTTCTATCACATCCACATCCACACCACAATGCTTCTTCACTTCCTCATTTGTCAGTCTGTGTCTTTATGTAACTCCACATGCTCCTCTCAAATTTCTCGTTTCTACTGCTGTCACTCTTGACTTGTGTCCTTCCAACAAGGTCCAAGTTTCGCATCCATACGTTAGAGTAGGTATCACAATAATATCATGCAGCGACTCTTTTCTCCATGCTCAATTCCCTATTTCTTACCACTGCTTTCAAAGAACCAACAACTTTTCTTTGTTGTTGTACCCTTTCATCCTCCAAACGTCCATCTTTACACATCACACTACCCAGGTCTCAAATGCACTCACATTTTCCATTTTCTTATCGTCCCTCACTGTACATACAGTGATTTCATTTCTCCTGAAGACCATTCTTTACCCTTCCCTACATATGCCTTTAGATTCCATTTCTTACACAATCTCTCAAACTCATTCACCAAGCCTTGCAGTTCCCTTTCGTCTTCACTTAACAATACAGTATCATCCGCAAACAACAGGACAGGAAGTTTCCATATGCTACCCGCTCGAATTAGGGCCACTCCAACATCCACTGCCCTATTTTGTATCTCTTTTATAACTCCATCCATATACAGATTGAACAACCATGGAGACTAGACACATCCATGTTTCAATCCAACATTAAATTGAAAAATTCACTCAGTTCACTGTCCACACGTACTGCAGCCTTAGCACCCTCATACATACACTTCACGGCATTCAACAACTTTCCATTTACTCTATATATTCTTAATATTTTCCACATTCCTTGTTTGTTCACTGTCATAAATTTTCTCCACATCCATGAAGGCCGCGAACAACTTCTTTCTCTTCTCCAGAAACTTCTCCACTAAAGACCAAAGGATGAATTCTTTCCTTCCTAAAACCTCACTGTTGTTCCCCAACTAATTCCTCTGTTATTTCCCCAACTCTGTCAATGAGTATCCTTCCAAATACTTTTCCTGTTGCACTAAGAAGATAAATGCCCCTATGATTACCACACTTCTTTTCCCCTTTTCCTTTGTACAGGTGAATAATTATACCTGACTTCCAGTCCCCCAGGACTTTACTTTCCTCCCAGGCCAATCTGCACATCTTCCATATCCATTCTATTACTATCTCTCTCCCATGCGTCATCATTTCCCCACACACTCCATCAATTCTTGGGGCTTTCCCCATTTTGACTTTTTTCACTGCATCCACTACTTTCATCCTACTGATCTATTCCTGTCTTCTCACCTCCCTCCTTCTCCCAGCCATTCCCCAATCACTTATACTCGCATTACTCTCATTCTGTATGTCAATTCCTTAAAGTGTTCTCTCCATCTGCTCACTTTTTCTCCCTTTTCCACTATCAATCTACCATTTTTACCTTTCACTTCCCTACTTACTTCTTTATCACCTTGTCTAACTCTCTACTTCCTTCCAAAGCATTTTCTCACATTCCCTCCACTTTACACTCAGATTCCTCCCAAATTCCTCATCCACTTTGTTCTTACTCTCTCTCACTCATCTTGTCACCTCCCTCTTCCTCTCTACATATAACTCTTTCTTCCGCCTCTCAGTCTCTTTCTACTTTATTATTGTGAACTAGTCTGTTTATTGTTATGATGGTTAAGCCCAGTATTTGAGTGACTGCATGTCTCCGATGCTAGATTTCGACTGATGTTAACTCCATTATGGTGATATTTTTTTTCTTATTTCATCCGATTGAGAGACGGTTTTGTTCAGCTTCAGGAATATGCCTCTGTGTGAATGGATTAAAAATATTATCCTTCAGCCACTCTAGTATCACAAAATCACTTAGGCTACATTATATTCACACACCCCATAGAAGAATTAAATATGCTTCCGAAGGTGCATGATAATAAAGTGATCAGTGTAAATGATTGTGTTACCAGTTTGTCATCGTATCATATGTTTGTATAGTTATCCAATGTTAGCTTTTGTAAGAAGACAGCTGCTGCCCTCAATTCATTCCACTTTCCACCCTCCAGAATCTCTCTCTCTCTCTCTCTCTCTCTCTCTCTCTCTACATACACACAATCCCCCACTCCTCCCAGCCCCCCAATACACGCACTAATTCCCGATGTCACTAATCAAGGAAAAACTGCCAGTCTTCACCAGATTATTTAACCATGTCTTTAATCATGTCTTCACAAGATTATTTAATTTTCGACATCAAAGCCGGTCAACTAAATCCCGTTCTTCTTATGTGCCCTCTGTGTCACTATATGAATGGAAGAAAATATAACAACATTTTTACTCCCTGCTGTAAGGAAGAGGACTGTAATATAGTAAAACAGAAACAAAAACTGATGGTCTGAGTCTACCATCTCTGTATTGCGACTGAGATTATTCTTTCCTTCCTTAAATATCGATAAGCGGTATTTCTCATCCATTTCATGTATTTGTCCAGCAAAACAAAAATAGATGAGCTCATAAAAAACATGTAATAATTCTTTGATAAGAAATGTTGACACGGCTCAAGTTCGCACGTTCTAACCATAAAACACCTCGTGTGTCCTCTGTCGTGTTGGACCAGGGTTGCCAGGTTGGCTTCTTTTTTTTTAGACGATATTCCTCAAATTAGGCTTTTTTTTGAAGTGGGTGGCTCCCCCCCAATATAGCTGGTTGGCTTTTTCTTGTATTATTCCTTTTTGGTGGGCTTTTTTTCTTAGTATGTTGTAATATATTTGGATAATCTTTTAGTGATCCTTCACGTTACTTTTAAAATCACGAATTCATCTGTTACAAATAAACTTAATATCCCATAAAATGGATTAAAGAAAATGAAGTCCTACATTTTGTTACTATGGCCATTGGTACTTGGGAGCCGCCACCATCATGGGATTCCGGCCGGCGCTCTTGTCTCCGCACGATTTCGGCTGTAAACAATGTACTATTTTCATAAGAAAAACTGCAGATTTTCTTCAGCATTTTTCAGATGAAGCATTGTTCTGTTAGAAAACTAAATTATATGGGTTACAAACCAAAGGTGCATCTAGAGACTTGTATTCATGTGATGACCGCTGTCATACCCGTGTGCTTTTATGGCTTCTAGTAACTGTTTTACTGCATTAGAGCATATCTAGGAAATTAATATAACTACTGAAGAATAATATCATGAAGAGCTTACGTTCAGTTTATCAATAACTATCATGGGCGAGATTTTAGAAAATATACTACTTCTGGTCTCCACAGGGGTACCCCGACTTCCACACTGAACTAGCTGGCGATCACTTGCAACTCTGGAGTTAGTGACGCTGGGCACTGATGTGACGACAAATGTAGTCCTTTATTGTGTGCTACTGACATTTTCCTCTGTTCTCACTCGCCACTTGCTGGACTCTCCCTTAAAATATCGAGCCTCTTCCCACTGAGGTCAGAGCCTCTTCATTTACACTCTTAGCTGTACATGCCTCTGGAGGGATCTGGGCTAAATGAGGCACACGCATTAATCCTTCATACTCAGCGTGGCAGTCCATTGCGTGCGGGTCAACTCCTTATTGCACTGATAGCCCAATAGCTCCCTTCCACCTTCATCAGGCTTTCACCCCCTGTCATATTTCCGTGTCACTGTCAGGCCTCATCGTGCACCCCCCTAACATCATAATCTCGCCCCGGGTTTGCCTACTGCTTGGCCAACGTTAACCACGACCGCACGTACTCCTCAGCTCCAGTTCTCTTTATCTAATTAGTAGGTTCTTTCGCCCTTCTCCTCAGCAATAAATTTTGTTGTGTTTCTTAGCGTGGATGTTGTGTTCATAGACGTCATTTATATAGTTTTTAATATTGACGAAAATTGCTTGAATAATTTACATGAGAATATTAACGTGATTTGTGTAGAAATAACTGGTAACACTCCCAAACACCTCTTACTTAGCGGTTTAGTGTTGTATGCAATATCTTATTCTGTTCATGTGTGTTATTTATATCTTTTTTAATATTGACGAAGATTGCTTGAATATTTTACAAGAAAGTATTAACGTCATTTGCCCATAAATAACTGGCAACACTTCCTAACACCTCTTGCTTAGCGGCTTAGTGTTGCATGCAATATATTGCTTCGGTCATATACGTTATTTGTATACCTTATTTTTAATATCGACGAAGACTGCATGAATAACATAGAGGAGTGTATTAATATGCTTTTGTGCATAAGTAACTGGTATCTCTTTCTAGCTCCTTTTCTGTAGTGGTTTATTTTTGTATTCTTTACCTCGATGTGTTCATGATTATACATTGCTTATATCTCTTTAATATCGGCAAAGAGTACTTGAATAACATACAAGAGACCATTAACTTGCTTTTACATAAATAAACTAGTATACCTCTTTTTACATTGACTTGGCCTGATATTGACATGTCCATCTATAATTGCCGGAACTTGAAATTAACACTAGAATATGGTGCTAGTCACGAAGAAGTGCTTTGGAAAGGATATACGGTGATAATATTGCCTTTTTCTGCCACTGAGCTACGTGAAACTAGCTGCAGCAAGATAAAAAAAAATCGTGTCCAAGATAAGGTAAAAGAACAATATGGAAGAGGTACAGCCACGACAAAAAGTTCGCTGATACTGCTCTTCCGGCTGTGGCAAAAAAGATGGTACATGAACTGTTTTCATGTGATAGCAATATGAGGAAAACAACAAGAGAGTATGAGATTGAAGGATGCTGTCTGTTGTCTGGTGAGGAACGAAGAATGTGGGAGGCAGGACACAATGCTGGCTGCGGAATGTTGGCGAACTGCGGTGATTTGTGTACCAAGAATGATGGAAAACTCCCGGGATACTGTTATTTGGGCAGAGTTAGAGGGTGTTCCGCCACAATCTGAGAGGCTTTTACAGGTATAATTTCCAAGGCGGCCGTCGCACCTTCAACACCACATTCTTCTTCATTACCGTCACCTTGACTGTGTTGGGCTTTTGTCAGACCTTGTTCGGCCTGAGCGGTCTCTATAGGTTACTCACCACTGTACTGGCAAACACATTCCAGTCAACACATTCTCCGGCGCTCAGTTGATGCAGTTATTTTTTATACATTTAATATAATGCTTTTTATACATTTAATTTAATGCTTTATACTTATTACAATCTATAATACTCAAACAAATACAAACCTTAGCAAATTACGTTCCTTAAACTCAGCCAATAAATTCTCTTACGTTTGGGCATGGGCACCACAGTCTTTATAATCACTCAGAACTACCCTTTATACGCAGGCAAATGCTGGAGAGGAATGCCGTCCATGAGTGGTACTGATATTACTGGGCTACTCAACTGCCTGGCCACACAAACACTCCATGAACTTTTTATCCTCGCAGAAGAAGGATGGTGGACTGCAGAAGGGGAACTTAAACCTGCAGTCCACTGGGTTCACATCTCACATGAACTTGGTGATACAACTACTGCTACTAAACTCATTCAACACATTCCTTTATGCTGAATCAGTACAGTCCATTTCACTCGTTCAGCGGTGCAACACGATCTTTACATTCAGTCAGAACAATCCACTACACTCAGTCAACACAATCCTTTACACTGAGTCACCACACATCTCAAGCAATGTACCACAAGCAACACATTTCTCCATTCCCATCATTCCTTTTGCTATCGACAACCACAGAATTCCTTTACACCCAGGCAGCATATTTCTTTCGAGACAGGCGCACATTTCTCTACCATCAGTCAGTACAGCATCAGGTAATCCGCCATTTACTTTGCTGTTCACACCCAACATATTCGTTTACGTGCTGGATACACATTCCTGAACGTTCGGAAAACATATTCCTTTACCATCATTTATCACTTTCCTTTTCAGACATACAATACCATCATTTACACACTGTTTACGGTGTTGGTGATGTGGCGAGTAAGTTCTCTGAGGACGGTGGGGCAGATGGGTGATGCTTGTGACTTTTTTTTTTTTTTTTTTTTGTATGCGAGGAAGAATGAACCAAAGGCTGAACCCGCAAAACGTTTCTTCCAGGAAAACAAAAGCAAAAATATTACAAAAGAGAGCCAAATTCAAGATCCATTCATTTCGAGATGCCCGGACACACTGCATTTGAGAGACTGGAGATCATAGGAAATAGGAAACACACAGAGGGAGACAGTTCCAGAGTTGACCTGTTGCGTAAATGAAGGACTGGGAGTAACGGTTAACTCTTGCATTAGGGAGTTGGACAAAAAAGGGATGAGAGTTTGTTGCTAGCCACCCGTCGTAGAGGTGGAGTGACGCAAGCAGACAGTTCAGAGGAGCAGTGACCATTGAAGTAGCGATAGAAAAGAGATAAAGATGCAACCGTGCGGCGAAGAGACATGCAGAGGTTGAAGGGAGTCAGTAAGAGGAGGAGAGCTGATGAGACGAATAGCCTTTGACTCCACCCTATTGAGAAGAGCCGTATGTGGGGAGCCTTCCCACACATGAGAGTTGTACTCCAAACATGGGCGAATAAAACCCTTGTATAAAGTCAACAACTTTGCAGGGGTAAAGAAAGCACTGAGTCGACTTAGCACACTTAATCTCTTGGAAGCAGGTTTTACCGGAGATGCAGTATGATCTTTTCAAGATAAGTCATGTGTGAATGAAACCCCAGACATGTTCAAGGATGATGCAGGATTGAGCTGGAAATTATTAAACATTAGTGGGTACTCCTGTGGAATATTTTGACCGGTTGATAGATGTAAAAATTGAGTCTTTGATGCATTGAAAAGAATAAGATTATTTTTACCCCAGTCAAAGATACGAGCCAAGTCAGACATTAGGTGTGCCATAGCCTCATTCCTTGTTTGTTGAAGTAACTGAAGAGATGTACGTTGCAGAAACCGAATGGAAAGGTGAAGAGTGGCATCATCAGTGTATGAGTGGTTAGGATTAGGGGAGGCGGTGGCTCAATCGGTAGAGAGGTGGCCTGCAGTCCTAACGGACCCAGGTTCGAATCCAGGCTGGGGCAGGGAACAGTTTAAGGATTTAAATTTCATTAAATCAGGCTTTACTGATCTACCAGAAGACCCGCCGACATGTCGTAAAAATACCCCCGCTAATACCAATACACCAGTCCTGTATGAGACAGCCGTAGCATGTATTCAATATGGACGGTGGGTGTTAGCGCCGAAGTGGTGAGATGTAGAGGTGTATGGTATGTAGGAGGACTGCTGGGCCTTGATAGCAGGCTGTGAAGCCTATGCCCAGAGTCGGACACATAAAAAAAAAAAAAAAAATCATTGATGAATAAAAGGAGGAGAGTTGGTGATAGGGCAGAGCCCTGAGGAACACCAATGTTGATAGATCTAGGAGAAGAACGATGGCCATCTACAGCAGCAGCTATAGAAGGACTAGAAAGGAAGCTATAGATAAAGGCACAAATATAAGGATAAAATCCGTAAGAGGGCGGTTTGGAAATTAAAGATTTATGCCAGACTCAATCGAAAGCCTTTTAGATGTCAAGTACAGTGGCAAAGCTTTCGCTGAAGTCCCGAAAGGAGGATGACCAGGAGTGTGAAAGGTAGGTGAGAAGATGGCCAGTGGAGCGTCCCTGACAGAACCCATACTGATGATCAGAAAGAAGGTTGTGATAGGAAAGATGCTTTAAAATTTTTCTATTAAGAACAGACTCGAGACTCGAAAACATTCGAGACATAGGATGTTAAAGCAGTTGGACGATAGTTAGAGGGTTGGGAATGGTCATCCTTTTTTGGGACTAGCTGAATGAGAGCAAACTCCCAGCAAGAAGGAAAGGTTCAAGTTGAAAGACAAAGGAGAAAGAGTTTACCTAGGCAGGGTGTAAGCACAGAAGCACAGTTCTTGAGGACAACAGGAGGGACCTCATCAGGCCCATATGCCTTGTTAGTACTGAAGCCAGTGATGGCAGAAAATACATCAGCTGAAGAAATTTTAATGTCAGCCGTGAGGAAGTCAGAGAAGTGATGAAGGAACAGGACCAGAATCGTCTAAGGTGGAATTGGAGGAAAAAGTCTGAGCGAAGAGAACTGCTTTATCAGTAGAAGAAATGGCTACAGAGCCATCAGAGAAGAAAAGAGGAGGGAAGGATGATGAGATAAAGTTGTTAGAAAGGTTTTTGACATGTGCCAGAAGGAGCGGGAAGAATTTGAGTTGGAGAGTTGAGAGCATTAAGTACGGATGAAGTTGTTTTTAGCAGAGCGAAGAACAGACTTAGCACAATTCCGGGCAGAAACATACAAAAGATGTGATTCAGGGGTGGATTGGCTCCAGTACCTTTTATAGGCCCTCTACTTGTTGCAGACAGCATTAGAACAAGCATGATTAAACCAAGGCTTTCTTGCATTAGTCAAAGGATATGAGACAGAAATGTATGCTTCCATACCTGAGAGAACAACCTCCGTAATGCGCAAGGTACACTCAGATGGCTCCCAGCCATGGAAGCAATAATCATTCCAGGGAAAATCAAAGAAGTACTGCCTGAGGGCCTCCCAATCCGCAGCTCCAAAGTGCCACAGATGATGTTTCTTTGGAGGTTCCACAGGCTGTACCGGAGCGATAGAACGGGTTAAGGTAATGAGTTTATGATTGGAGGAGCCAAACGGAGAGAAAAGATTAACAGTGTAAGCAGAAGGATTAGTTGTAAGAAAGAGGTCAAGTATGTTGGAGCTCTCTCCATGGTGGTCAGGGATTCGAGTAGGGTGCTGTACAAACTGCTCTAGGTCATTAAGGATAGAAAAGATGTAGGCTTGTACACCAGGTGGATCAGTGAAAGGAGAGGAGAGCCAAAGGTGGTGGTGAACATTGAAATCTCCTAGAATTGAGATTTCAGAGGAAGGAGAAATGGATAGAATGTGTTCCATCATAGAAGTAAGATAGTCGAAGAATTTTTGATAGTCCGTAGAATTAGGAGATAAGTAAACAATGTACATATATTTAGTCAGAGAATGACAGGAGAGCCGAAGTCAGAGAGTAGAGAATTCAGAATAATCAAGTTCATGAACGCGAGAGAAAGATAGATCGTTGCGTACATATACACAATATCCACCTTTGGCTTTGAAATGAGTATAGAGAAAGTAGGAGGATACAGAAAAAGATTTGCTGTCAGTTGCCTCAGACAGCTGATTTTCGGTAAGGAAGAGAAAGTAAGGTTTAGAGGAGGAGAGACGGTGTTCGACAGAGAGAAGGTTAGAGGAAAGGCCCCGAATGTTGCAAAAATGAAGAAGTGAGTCAGACAGAGGATCCAGGCAGCTCAAAGAGTCGTCACCGGGAGAGGGGAGGATGGTGAGGGCATTTATGGTTCCTCCCCCCCTAGGGACTCCGAGGCGTGGTTTGAATGCGCGATTTTCCTTTTTTTTTCGAAAAGGAAGTGTAATGTGTACTGTGCATGTAGATTGGTGTTGACAGTTAGGGAAGCTTGTACTGGAGAGCATGTTGGCCTGCTCTCTGTGTTACTGAAACACTGAGAAAGTTCAGCAAGGGGGGATGGTCAGGAACTAGTCCACCTTGGGAGTACTTCCCTGATCGACTGGTGCTGCAGTCTACTTCTCACGAGAGAAACAACCCATTCCATAACACTTTCAACCCAGGCCTCTGTACACAGGCAACAAAATCTTCAACAGAGAGGCAACACATTCTTCATACTCAGTCATTCCTTCACACTCAGTCAAACAGTTCTTCTAACTTAGTTTATCATTCCACTATTTTAAAGCAACATATTCGTCTCGCTACATTTAGTCATTAGCACAGCACATTTGCCTAAGCTCAGTCAAAGCATTCTCCTGGGTACACTCAGTCAACACCCTTCACACTCTCCTTTACTTACACCTGTGTGCTCTTGGGAGAAAAAAAAAAAAATCCACTCCATCGTAACCCTCCAATGGTCTTCAATTAACCTGTAATTTTAACAGCGCAACATCACTCTCCATCTCTCATTCTCATTCACCAGGAGGCAATTTTTGCGTCCCCAACACAAAGCTTATTCGTCCAGCCGTGGGTCATTATATCGACCTGCCTCACGCCGCTCAAGTAGTAGGTAGCCCCGTCTGCTTGTGGCCCCGTCGTTACTCCCACATCATCATTATTCACATTATCTGGACTAGTCATGTCGCAGGGTAAATGATGAATGTCCGGTGTATATGAAAGCTCAGAAGACAAGGGAATACGAGAGACTCTTTGAGCATATATTTAGGTTAAGACTTAACCTTTGGCAGACGGGATATTATGGATCATAATTGTGTGTGTGTGTGTGTGTGTGTGTGTGTGTGTGTGTGTGTGTGTGTGTGTGTGTGTGTGTGTGTGTGTGTGTGTGTGTGTGTGTCCTTATCTATACATCTATTCTCTGAGATCATTCACATATTGCTTAACAATAAAATATATATATTAGCCCCCCTTTCATAATTCATGAGTACAATAAACATTACATTTTCAGTCAGTGAGGGAAAAATACAACTCAAGAAGCGAACTTGCTAGGATGAAAATATACTCTTAAGGGCAAAAAAGAAGGTTGTATAAACACCTCCAGTAACATGAAGAATCGTGTAATTTTGAACTGCTGTAGAAAAACATACTTGATGGCGCTACTCACGCATGGTGGAAAAGAAAAGAAAAGAAAAAAAAAACTACCATCATTACCCTGACCCTCTCTCCCTCCTAAAGATGGGATGAGGCAGTAGGATCAAGAAACATGGGAAGTAAAAATACAGAGTAGGGTAACCACTAACAGCACGCTCAGAGAACAAAATTTTCACAGTAAATAAAAGCTCTGAATGAAAATGTTGGGTGGAGCGGTAAGGGCAGGAGAACAAGGAGAGAGAGCTGGGCCAGACAAGAGCGAGCTTCGAGCCAACACAACAAACACTGTCACAACAATACCAGCGGCCAACTTGAACAATAACAACAGCATCAAAAGCAAGTAGACTTCACTCGATCGGGCTGCTTACCCATGCGAGTGGATGTCCATTCCTCACTAATTGAATCCATGACTTTGACAATAGTCCGGCTGGCCTCAGAGGCGACACGGGCCACTGGGCGTTGTTTACACGGAAGCCTTTTGGTAGGATGGCACTCACTCTCTTTACAGACTGGAGAACGCAGCACCTGAATACAGTGTTTGCTGGAAATGGTTTTGGTATCTAGCATTCAGAATATCTGTGGCTAATTATGTCTGTGTATTTATGTTTCTTTCGATCTACTTAAGTATATGTATGTCGATCTATTTACATTGTTTTGTTTACTTTATCTATCTGTTTTCAGGCTTCTGATTTTTTTTTTATATATAAGGTGTCCGTGACAAAAACATCTCGAAGTCACCTTGTCTCACATGTGCTACATTTTATTCTCACCTCGCTCTCTCTCTTCCTCTTCTCAGTCTCTCATCACCAGTCGCCTTTCTTCAAAGTCTACACTGTCAGATTAACTTTTTATTTTCTATGCATTACTTCAGAGAGACAACATGAATATGCATAGAAAATATTTACAGCAGTCTCAGTAGTCGGCTGTTTTAAACCTATGTATCCCTTAAGTTTTCCTCTCTCAGCATAGCGACTTATCAATACACCGACCACCACTGTAGTCACCACATACTTTTCGTTCATCCATAAAACATCGCCACAGAATGAACTTCACCAATAACGTCAATACCATGGACACCCCCCCATCAAAAAAAAAAAATAATAAAAAAAAAAAAAAATAAATGTACAAGAAAAATGCACTTCTGCAAATGCTTGTCGCATAAAAAATTCAGAGCCCTTTCCACCATGACATGCAGAGATGTATAGGGACTGGCGGATGGAATGTTAAAATGTATAAATGTAGTGGTAGTGGGTGGCGGCACTCACCGTTCACTTATTGTACGTGTAGTGCCACCTGCCGCTCTGAATGACAGACCAGATCGTTTCCTGTAACGCAGAAGTTCATCTACCTCGTTGGGTGCTAACTATAAACCCAGCATGTGGATGCCGGTGCTCCAGTGGGTTAAGCTGCTCCATCTGTCAGTGGGCCACAAAGAATTGAAATCCAGGGGAATGTTAGGATTTGCCGCATACATAGTGCCACTAAGAGGAAAGCGACTGATTAGTCTTGCCTCAAATATCAGGACAGGGTATCATAGCCCAGAGGCCCTACACTATTAACTGGGATTAAGGTGTAGAGAAAAAAATAATTAGAGCAGAAATTAAGTCAGGTGCAGCAAATACATGAAATCATCATCGTAAAATTAAAGGTGCAAATATTTTAGGAAACAATTCTCCGTTAATAATGAGAGTAACTGAGTGTGCGCACGCTCACATTACGTTGGAAACAGTAAAGTAAATTTGCACAATATTTTTCATCATCGCAGAATTTTAGGTGAGGGGGCGTAGAAGGCTCCAACGAGGCTGAGCGTGGGAGTGGTTGAAGCAAAGCAGTTTAAATTATGATGCTCTTTTTTGTTCCTCAAACACTCTCATGCAGGTGGTTTCCTCCTGGGTTGGCCATGGAAAACCACTTTTATCTATCTCTCTCATCAAATTCTGCTTGCCCTTCAGATGAATGGAACAGCTGGTCTACGAATTTTTCATTTTTTACGATGATAAACATTGAAATTAATCAAATTTTTGCTAAAGTTGCACATAATTTTTTTTTCCTTACACCGTTAGACACCAAGCGCGCGTGCTCGTCCACGTGTGGATGCCATTACCTAGTATCTCTTATAATCAAATAATCAGTTACTGAAATGCTTGAATATTTATAATGTAAGAATTACAACACTTGAACACTGCTAAGCTCTTACTAATATTAATGGTTGTTCTTAGGATTAACATATAACCCTTAATGTTCGAAGACTGTTGTAAAAACGACGTAATCTTGCCGAAGTGGTAAATAAACATAATTTTTTTTCTTTTCAATACGAGGGGTTGTCCTCTGAGAATTGAGAGAATAATCTTACCTTAGCCATTTCTTTGGTGTGAAAAATTTCCTGAAGATGATGATGATGATGATGATGATGATGATGATGATGATGAGGAGGAGGAGGAGGAGGATGGTGGTGGTGAAAGAATACAGTTATAAAAATGTCATGGCAGTGAGGAGCAAAAAATAAAGCAATTAAATCAATCGTAATAGGAAACGCCAGCACAAAGGCCGATATTGTTTGGTCTTCCACTACCCGATGCGTCACGATCAATTTTCAAGGTGCAGTCAAAAGCATATTGCATCAAACGCTTGCCAAGCCTTCACTTAAATACACCATTGCTAAAAAAAAAGGTAAGGAAATATCTAACAGAGTATAATGAGAGAGAGAGAGAGAGAGAGAGAGAGAGAGAGAGAGAGAATGCCATTACTAGCAGCACCCC
>NC_137048.1:22997086-23079586 GCF_032717465.1 Coenobita brevimanus
TACGGTCATTCATATTTAATTCTTGTATTTGTCACCCCGTCGGTTCAATTACTTACTGATCGCTCTGTCAGTGCGATTACTCACGGATAATTTTCTCAGCACGATATTTGTTATAAGTTTTTCCAAGTTTCTCTCTCTCTCTCTCTCTCTCTCTCTCTCATCACGCTTCCAGGCTAATCGCTCTTATCTTTCATGCTCTCCGTGTGATGACTATTGCTTCATTGTGGTCTGTTATTTGATAGGCTATACTTACCACGCTTTGTATTGGGGTGGAGGTCGCAAAACTTCCCTCGTGAAATTTTAAACTCCTATGGTAGTCGACCTTTTTACCATTGTGCAAGTAGTAGTCAGAAATCATTTAGGCTTTTTTGTTACCACCATCTTAGTACTGTCATTTATTCATCGCCCTTTCAGTATGTTCTTTATTTATTTCCCTATGATTATGTATGATTCACAGTTTCACTTTTATCGTTTATTTAAAATGTTCCCAGCAAGAAAACTCTTGCCTTTTTATTTCAATTTATTGTGTGTTGCCTTCAGCTTTCCTAAAACCTGGTTAGGGTCCATATTTCCTTAGTGTAATGCTTTACTTCACCATTGGAAATTTCAGCACGTGTGTTGCCTTTGAGTGGCGGGAGAAATAACATAGATATTTCATGGATAACTCTGACAGAATAATATTGATCCGAGCCAGATCTTCAGGGAAACACGAACCCTCACACTTTCACCAAAACACAGTACATTAGGTGTGGATCCTGGTTGCCATTATTGTGTACAATTCCCCTCCTCCCTCCCTGCTCTTCTTTACCGTACACTCTTGATCAGCCAAATAGCCACCTTCCCGACAAGCAGTATCCGTCAGTTATAATACGTTAATGTGGTTGTCCATCAGAAGCAGTTTACAGAAAATCGAGGTATTAATTTCAAATGCTGTAACCAATGGAGGTGTGGATGCAGTAAAGAGAACGTTTACTTAGAACAGTACGATTATCAGCCAACAACGTCACACCCTTCCATGCCCAACTTCCGTTCATGTTATTTGGCTCCAATGATCTCTGCTGTTCTGCTGCTAGAAGAGTTAGTATCGGTCAACCACAGTCAATCAGTAGTCTGTTCCTCCGCAGATTCAAATTGTTTTTAATATTTTGCTGCTGGCGTGATGTGAAGGAGCTGTAATTGATAAAGTTTAGCAACATGAGAGAGGAAAGGGAGGGCGTGAAACCGGAAAGTAGCAGTGGATGGTGACGATTGGTGAAGTTAAGCTTTAGGAAATTCAGTTGTGACATTTTTAAAGCTTAATCATGCTACTATCTGACGATTTTACTTAGCTCGAGATTACCCTGGTAATGATGAGGTTATTATAGGATATATACAGTATAACCCATTCAGTTAAAAAGGCCTCGCATAAGGTTAATTATAGGATCAGGAGGAAGCAAGAATAAAATTAAATAAAAACGTTATCGGAATAAAGGGTTTAGTGGTAAATAGTCTTTTCGTATTTGTCATTCACCGTTATTAGCCCAGGCAGAAGCTACTTACGGTAGGCTATACGAATGTTACGTAAGAGGTCCAATCATGGGTATGGTTAGTGAAACTGTTACATTCAGATCATCAGAACACTACCGTATATCTCCCTCAGAATGTTTATACATCCCAAAATGTGTCTTTCCAAATTCTGTAATGTACTCTCGATCATTGAGAAATTCAGTTCTAGCTACTTTTTTTGTCATTGAAATTCAGCATGAATATTACTTTTAGTTTTGTCGACAAGGGAGTTAACACTGCGATATTCTACTAGCATACGTTGTGGAGTTGGAGTTATAAAACCGGAGATGAGGATGGATGAAAACATGGAAGAGAGTAAGGATTTGGGAAAATAGCGACGGATGCCAATGGTTGCTCTAGTAGTATAAGGACAAGGGTGTGCGGAAGTCATGTATGAAAGCGGAGGGTATAAAAAAAAATAGAAAAGGAAGAATAAAGATTAAAACATCTCAACGATATTATCGGTGAAGGAAGAGATAGTATATACATCAGGGTAGGTCGAAGTAATGCATGAACAGGGAGATTGTCTGAAAAAGTGATGATACAGCCTCCATTAAACCCTCCCCCACTGGACCCACTGGAGAAAATCTGTCTTGAATAAAATCACCTAAGAGAAATAAAAATAAAAGCATACGACCTCTGAATGAAGGAGTTAATCGTGCCCAGGTCACGTTCGTTCACTAAGACTTACAAGTGCATTATACTTCACGATGAGTTGCATACCAGTGCCATAGATCACCTCTTATAAAACCAACCAGAATGCTCAGAACGAACAATTTTGATTTATCTGTTTTGATCTCTTGGGTGCTTTATTAATTTATTAGATTCACCCATACATGAAAGAGTCGAGAGGCAGCATCTTGCTCAGTAAAAGCTTTCAAAACCATTTGCTATCTTTTGTTTGAGGGCTGAAAGGTGAACACTGGTGATTGTTCTCATATAACTAGAGGCCTGGACAGAAACTTGTTTCAATAATTCAAGGAAGTGAGTCGTGTATTTCTTGGTATTGCAACCAGGAATACGATTAAGATGCGTGAGCGGCTTGAATTAGCATCCATATATCATGAATTTTTTGTTATAACATCAACCCGACAGCAGTCCTAGTACTGTAAATTTTCTTGTAGCAAAGGCCAAGCGGTGTCATTTAGCTCGGAAGAAATCCCACGGGGTTTAAGGATTAGTTTGAAATAGTCTTCATATAAACAGCCTCCTTCGACCCGTTTGACCAATGAAGGTAGCGTTAGAGAACTTTTAATCAGTCCAGCAGAAACCCGTTTGATATTAAGAAGTAATATTCTGCTGTCTACCATGCACTCTTATAGCATTTTTTTTTATGGTGTTAAGGCAGAGCATTAAAGAATTATGCAGAAACCTGGATGCCTGAATCAACGGAAGAAATGGCGGTTTTAGATCTTATAATGATAAAATCGAGCTGTGAAGGCCATAGTTAAAAAAGGGTAAGTGGCGGTTGTCCTGTGACCCTGGGAATAAAATATGTCTCATTCTGATAAACTGGCGCAAGAGTAAGCGCTGCGGTGAAAGTGCTTGCGGTAACAGCAGTGAGACTTTGCTATATTTACTCTATCTTAACATAAAATTCCCCTCTCCACACTGAGTTGTAGCAGTATAATAGCTCTAGAATACGATGTTAGTCCCCAAGAAATTCTCTGAAATGGATATAAAATCGTAGTATTTTATCTTTCTGCCAATCAGCTATGTGAAACAAGCTGCAATAGGACGAAATCGAGGCCGAGTTAGGAGCCAAAACAGTGTAGTGCACACTCCATCAAAAAAGTATGGGTGCACATTCCGAACGAAACAGTCTGACACCTCTGACAGTGTTAGTTCATCTTGCCACTCTAGTAGTTTTTATTTTTATTTTATTTTTTTAAAATAAGAAATGGAATATATCGCCTGTCAGTGACAACTCAGTGACTGGAGGTGCATATAAGGAGCTGTATTGTAAATAATCATGCAATAGTTTCCTGATTAACCGTACCGGTTCCAGAAAACTAATAGACATTGATCCAGGATGCCGTATTGTGCCTGCAGACTTTCAGCTTGACAACCATCATAACTTAATGCAATATCACGGCATTTTAAACGTGCATAATTTTGTTAAAGTACTATGGTTTCCCTTAGCTGAGTGAAGTTACAATAGCATTACGTTAGCCATTAAAAAAAAAAAATCGACACCGATAAGAGATTACTTTCCTCAAAAGGTGTTGTGTCATGTATATAGGATCTGATAATTTAATAAAATGTGCTACCGTTCAGTCTCATCTGTCCGGACCCTAACATATTGATATTAGTGTCTAAATGAGGGTATTGGAAGCCATCTTTTAGTTCATAGAAAAACTACACGGCCTGGGTCCACAGCCAGATGCATAAAATATCTTCAGATATTCCATAAATTTCAGTACCGAGCGCTCTCCGATGTAAACAACCGCATGTCTGTTTGTTGTGTGACAGAAAAAGAAAGAAAAACAAACGGTAATAAAATTACTTGTCCTTTCGAAACGAACGAGTACATTGCATCATTGGAAAATCAGGATGAGTTCGTCATACATAGTGTGTCAGCAGCGATAAAAAGATTACTTCATTTCAAATTAGGTTAGTTCCCATTTCACAATAGTGCCAGACAGTTGCCAGCTAACCATATGAAGGTTGATATTCATGCCTATCGACTGTACGGCAATGATTTTGAAGGCGTCTTTTTACCCTAGAATGAAACCTGAAATACTTGAGGTTTCTTTGAGTTACCCTGTTATACTCCTGGGTAAACAGAGACAAAGGTGAAACAAAGTGGGTCCACCTGTGTGAATGGCCGGAAATCTAGCTTAGGTATTTTCATTTGCGGCCTGGACATGCAAACAAGTGCTCCCCCAGCTCCCGCAATGCAAGTTAAGCAGTATACTAGTATATATGAACCATTGCGTCTTTTCACCGATTACCCTGAGTGTCGTGAGTTGGGGAAGCGGCCGACACAGTTGCTTTTGAACTCTCGTTTAGTATACTGTGAATTAGCCTTATCACTCAGGCTTCCAAGACCCACTCTCACCTGGATAAAATCACCTTGGTTGAGTTGGATTACATTGCTATAGTGTTTTCGATCATGACTGGGCTAACGCTGACAATTTTATTCTTACTCACTCTCAGGTAAATAAAATCATCTGGGTTTAACTGGATTACAATGGTAGAGCAATTCCGATCATGATAGGGCTAGTGCTTAGAGTATTTTATTCCGAGGCTCCTGTATTTACTCTCATCTGAATCAAACCGTTTGGCATTAGCTGGAATAGAATACTAGAGATATCTCGACCAAGAAAATGTCATATGGCTCAGAATTTGTCCCATTCATCAGTTAATGCCTGAAGAAGAGATTTTAGCACATTAATTAAGTTGGCAATGTTCAAAGACACATCATTCAGGGGTGGCCTCAAGGAAAGAACTTCAGGCCATTTTTGTCCCTATTCAGTAAAAACCAATCCTATCCATGATACATTACCCTCCCTTATACATTCTCCCCTTTTACATCTCCACCCTGTTCTCGTTTTTTTCCTCCTTCCTCTTAATGCCACGCAACTCGCTTACATTCTACTATGGTTCGTCCACCTTAACTTGGCGGAGGTTTCTTTTTGCAGTATATTTCCTGTAGCTTGTTAAGATAAACTAAAACAACAGTTTTACTTCCATTCTATAGTACTTCGCGACTAGCATCATTTTACAGTGAAAACTCTTGGCACAATTCAGCATTCAAGATGGAGAGATGACAGTTTACTTGTATTGTTAGGTTTAAGCCAACAGAATAGTCAACCTTTCGCTCTCAGTTCTCTGCACGTGTCTGAGTAATCCCAAGTTAGGAGTTTGGTGAACATAGCAGCTGTATTGAAGACCCACTGACAGACTGGTTCAACTTTTACACTGCCACTACATATTGTTTAATTTTTGCTAACTCAAAATGATTTTATTCGTTAGGAAAGACCTCTTGTATTGAATGGATTAATGTAACTCACATTATATCTAACATCGCCATCTCGAAAAGCATCTATTAAGGAGAATTACAGCGTCTGGATTTAGCAACAAATAATATAATACATGTTCCAGTTCAGGGGGTTAACTAAGCTGTTGCAGATTGCTGGTTAAAGTCTCTCCATGGAAAGAAGTTGTAGTACAAGATTAGTTACGCAGTGCAAATTTCTGTATGTGTCTCAGAGAGTATCCCGGCGTTAACTTCGTCACTAACATAATGTATCAGTTTAGTTATTTCTTGATATCTCCAAACAGATTTATTCAGCTTAGGAAAGACATCTCGTATTGGAGGGATATTGAAGGCTATATCTAACCCCTCCAGTTCGAAATTTCTCTCCAACTTGGTGCAGTGATACGGGAGTAGCCAGAATATACCAATAAATTATGTTATCTGCTTCCAGAAGAGTAATATCATTTCTGGGAACAAAGTATTCAAAGTATTATAATATTCTTTTGCCTATATATCAGAGTTTCCATCACATCATTTATATAAATTTTACCTCCACATTATACAAAGAACTCCAAAAATGTCAGGTCAGTATTTTCACATGATTTTATTTTTTAGAAATCCTACCACACAGCATGACGGAAGTTGAATATAATGCTCTTACTTCTATGCCAGTCCATTGTTTCCCCTGGGTAGTTAGCCGACCAGTTGAAATATGATCATGTAACCTTTCCTCTCTGTTTTAACCGTTTCACCATGTTGACGTGTTTTTATACAGTTTCCATTTTTCCAGACGCATTCATTCAACATGAAAGAGATGTTAGAAGTGGAATAGTTAGAAATAGCATACCTTAATCCTTTCACTGCGAGAGGTATATCCTAAATAGGGTATAATTATTCGGTGGCAGTAAGCATGTCAAAAGGTACGTGATAAGTCTGAAAAGAGAAAAAGATGTCCAGGCTTTCTGAAACCTCCAACCCACTTGGTCTGGTGAGGATGGGATTGTTTAGTCAGCATTGTAAGGTTCTTTACCCATCCCTGCCAGTTGCCAGTCAAAAAATGTGAATTCTGCTCTGGAATGACCTCTTCTGATGCTCCTTCTCCTCCTTGGATCGTAGAGAAGCAAGCTGTTAACCATTTATAGTAGTATAAGTGAAGGTAAAAATATAAGCACTCGATCTTATACACACATTAAGCTCTAGAAAGTTTATGCATCTGGAGTTTGGGCTCCGCTTTCTCCCTACTTCCCTCTTCCCAGTTACCCCATTCCTTCAACAAAAGCTTCTCCCCCTTTCATGTTCGTCTTCCCCTTCACGTATATTTCCCTCCACAGCTTCCACTTCTCCTGTTATCTCTCTATTCCACGGACTCACAACTACATATACACATACACACACACACGGACAGACAGACACATACATGGATACCTACGGGGACACACACATCCATTTGCCTCCTTCTGCTTTCATCTGCAAGCATTAGATCGAACCATCCAAGAACCGTAGCGGCGGAACGGATGCGCGGAGGGCAGAGAGCACAGACGACCTGTGGAATAGAATTTGCTACACACACACACACACACACACACACACACACACACACACACACACACACACACACACACACACACACACACACACACACACACACACACACACACACACACACACACACACACACACACACACACACACACACACACACACACACACACACACACACACACACACACACACACACAGAAAACCTGACCAGTATTATAAAGTGTCTACATGCTGTTTGGAGATTTTGCATATTGACAAAATATTTTATTGATAGTTTTTGGAAAATATCCGTTTTTCATGTGCTTTTGCAAAATACCCAGACATTTAAGGTAATTTTACAAACTTACCAGGATTTTTGGTTTGTTTCCAAACTGACCAGAAAATCTGCAAAATGACCGATTTCGCAAAATAACCGTAACATATATATATATATATATATATATATATATATATATATATATATATATATATATATATATATATATACGTGTGTGTGTGTGTGTGTGTGTGTGTGTGTGTGTACACATACAGTACACACACATTACACAGTCACAATAAACACAACTTAAATGTGTTGGTATAATTCCTTCCAGCATTTCATAAAATTGGCGGGAATTCCTGGCAATATTCTGTTTGCTGTATACGACTCCTTGGTGACCCATCAGGTTCTTATTTCCTGAAAAGACATAACGGAATATAATGGTCGTCAGCATATGATCCCGTAAATTGATTCCTTTCAGTTCAATGATATATAATTAATTTTCTTACAGATGATGCCACTGTTATATTCAGCTTAGGACATGCCTCTATTGGTGAAGGGGTAATGAAAGCTTCTTCTACGGTTCCAACTGAAAAATTCTCTCCAAAAATAAATGAAGAATAAAATAGAGAATACGTCAACGGACTGAAAACGTTAAACTTTTCGTTACAGTCAGCTAATTCTGTGTGTGTGTGTGTGTGTGTGTGTGTGTGTGTGTGTGTGGGTGACTCAAACAACTAAGTAATTCTGAGATCACTGCTAGTTGTGGTGTTGGTTGCAATTTCTATCTTTTCAGTCCTGTTACTTCTACTGAATTGTTGTCTTTGCTACCGATATTTTTTTTTCCTCTAATATTTATTCGTTCTTTCCAGCTACCACAATATTTTATGTACGGTATATCATTGCTTTGAAAGGTCAGTGGTGTGTGATAAAGTGTGGGTGAATTCATACCACACCCTTCTTTAGACGGCGATTCCTGTTTTTAGCTAAATGACGTTCTTGTGTGCAGTTGGGATAGGATTTACCTAAAATCACACAAACGCCTATAAATTTCTTTGAATGACAGTATATTGTTCACTTCGTTTGTGGAATCGCTTTCTTACTGGCTTGTGCAGAATGTAGTTCATGCATGATTTGTGAGAGTGAATGACATTTGGATGCGTGGTGAATGATATTTGGATACAACCGTGATTTAATGTTTCATTACAGAGGTCGTTCGTTTTGCTTTGGCGTGGATCGATACAAAACAAATATAAACCATTTAGTATTTAATGTAGAATATAGCCGACATAAAGTTTTGAAATTTCCAGGTTCTTATATCATTTGGACGAAACTCCACGAACAAGGTCATTTTTTTCTTTGAATGGCGGCACAGTAGGCTACAGAGACAGAAAGCTCTCCTGCTTCTTCGCAGCGTCTGCTTCACACTCAAGGTGTGTCCGTCACTTTCTTCCCTGACACATCATATTAAAGAGATTCCTGTATGGCCAGAGAAACCTACCAAGCTTCTCTCGGCTTATGAGTTTTAGCCAACATAAGAAACAGACGAGGTGAAAAGACGAACTTATGTCCCTGGCTGTACGCTGGTCCTTTATTTACGAGGTCTTCACCAAGGTCAGTACAATTGTTTAATATAATTTCAGTGACAGGAAGGAAATGGAAGAATAAGAAGAATAGGAAGAAGGAAAGTGAAGAACACCGGTCATTGGCGAGACATTGTTCCCGCCTGGTAGCAGTGTTCCAGGGGCATTATTGTATGTAATTCATTGCATGTTATTTAGTAGTATACGAGTAATCTAGCGACGTTATGGCTAATTATCCCACACTCACGCACAGCCACACATAATGCATAATTGCCGGTAGATGAGATGTATGAAATCGAACACTCTAGCATAGCGTGCTGAAGGAAACAGGTACTATGTCATTAATTATTCAGTATGGAGACATATTTTTAATTTGCTGCTACCAGCAGATGATTTTGTTCAATTTATGGGGAAGCCTGTTACAGCAAGGGGGTTAAAATTTTCAGTACACTGCAAAGAATCTACATTGTTTTCGTTCCATGAAAGCCAGTGGTTATTCTGTGTAAAAGATGGATCACTCATTTTATCTCCAGAATAATTACAGTATTCCAGTGCATAATTCTGAAGGCGCTTTGACAGCCTTTTTCCATTCCAATAAATAGTACACCAACTAATATTGCTGTATATTACGTGTTGTTGAAAGATCAATATTCTGCATTCCAGACCGCGCTACAAATAATTATAATCTTGAAGTGTATAATTATAAAGGTACTTGGAGAGGACAGTGAACCAGTGTGCTGCAGGGAGAGAGGCAGGGAGCAGCGCCCCCCACGAGACTTAGCTCAATATCTCCGTTTATTTGATGGCTTCTGCGTGGCTAAGTGTCCTTTGTGCCTCTCCCTCCTTCCTCTCATATTTTCTTAGCTGGACTCGGTTGTCGTGTTTCGCTTTATGTTCCTGCTGCTTCCCCCTCCACCTTAGCCCCTTCACTGCTACCGCTGTCCTTTTTATTTAACCCTTTCATTGCCATTGGTACAGTTGGGTGTTCTGGTCACGCTAACGCAGGATTAAGTTCGGTCCTAGGATGTCTTTATATTTAGTTCTTAATACATCCAGTCGATTTTATTCCCCTAAGCAGTTATTTTACGAACAGGAAGGGTTATATAAAGCCTTCCTTAATCCTTTCACCACTAGAGGTCTTTCTCATACTTAAGAAAATTGTCTGGAATTGCAAGACTAATGTATAATAAGCGTCATGGTATTGAAGAAGCCAATGAAAAGGTCAACTAAGGATAGAATCTCAAGTAATCCTTCCTGTGCCAATTCATCATCTAGGATTTTTAATTAGGGTAGAACCAGACGAGTGTATTCAGTAAGATAAATCCTAAGTCGAAATGTTGATAAAATGGTGTGGCAGCACGGGGATTTAAAGACAGAGAGAGAGAGAGAGAGAGAGAGAGAGAGAGAGAGAGAGAGAGAGAGAGAGAGAGAGAGAGAGAGAGAGAGAGAGAGAACATACCGCAGAAACACTAAAACAGTAATATTCTTTTCAATCCCTTTCACTGGAATGAATAATGTGAAAAATGCTGAATAAAATCGCCTTGTTGGATGCAAAATTTAAATAAAGATGGAGCCATCGTACTGAATACATTAACCCCTTCGCGGGTGTCCTGGGTAAGAAAATGGTGGAAGATGAATGATGGGGAGAAGAAATACCTTAGCTGAATAGCTGAATATATAGGAAGTGAGAAGAATGTGGTGAATTAGGGTGAAAATAAATACGATAACTGTAGTAGTAGGAAAATAGGTAGAGGTGCATGATAATGAAAAGAAATACGATTGCAATATAAGATGAAAGATTGGAAAGTGGGTGAAGATGAATGATAGTGAACAGAAATAGGATAGCAATTTAAGGTGGAAGACAGGATAGTACATGAAGATGAATGATAATGAAAAGAAATACGATTGCAATGTAAGATGGAAGACAGGAAAGTGGGTAAAGATGAATGAGAATGCGCAGAAATATGATAGCTGTAGCAGTAGTATGACAGGAAACTAGGTAAAGATGAATGACAGTGAGAAGAAATACGAGAGCAGTATAAGTTGGAAGATAGGAAAGTGGGTGAAGATGAATGAGAGTGAGAAGAAATACGATTGCAATGTAAGATGGAAGACAGGAAAGTGGGTAAAGATGAATGAGAGTGAGAAGAAATACGTCAGCAGTGTACGAGTAACTTGGAAGATAGGAATGTGGATGAAGATGAATGGTAGTGAGGATCGATTGGTCAGCGGTATTAGTAGTAAGTTATGAAAATAGGTAATGGTGAATGACAGTATGAATTGTAAATTTTAACTCTTTCTGTTATTTGAAGTTTCTCTCTCTCTCTCTCTCTCTCTTACTTTTTGCCACAGTCAGACAATTTTATTCAGTTTTTTAAGATACCTCTCATGATAAAATATTAATACAGTCTTACCCCCTCCTTTCAGTTTTAATCCTTCTCCTAAGCTGACTGAAATCGTCTGGTGGTAACGAGAATAAATTACACAAGACGACATCGTAGTGAAGGGCTTGAGTCTATAAAAGGAGAAAAAGAATTAACTGATGATTGACAGTAAGAAGAAATGGTTGGTTTATGTTCAGAAATATATAAAAATGAATCATCGAAACATGGTAATAAGAAATGCTAAGTGGATCTATGAAAAAAAAAAAAAAACGCGGATGAATGATAGTATGAAGAAATTCTTGGTGTAAATATACGTAGGGAGGTAGAAGAGTCGGTGAAAGTGATTGAACTGAGAAGCAAACGTAGCGGTAAATATAAATTGTCAATTACATACACACATACATCGATAGTTTGCCAAACCAACAACACAGTGTGTTTCATCATCATCATCATCATCATCATCATCATTATCTTTCGACGAAAAAAGAGGTGTGAGGGATCCAGAAACAGGAAAATACAAATGTAGGAGGGCTGTCAGCTGTGTTCCCAGTAAAAGTGAGTTACACATACAAACATCAGTCAGACTTTAATTATCAGTTTTCCTGTATCCCCATAACCCTTTTGTTACGAGAGGTCTCCTCTAAACTGCATGAAATGATGTGCATCTATATAAAAGAAATTAAAACAAAAAAAAAAGAGAGAGGAAAAAAAAAACTGAACACCCTGAGTACGGCGAGTCTTTCGAAGCCGAATTAACTCGTTCACCTTGAGAACTTTAATTTTTTGCTATTTTCTGTCGATTTTATACTCGTTAGGCGAAATGTATTATACTGATGGGGTTCGATTATTCCTAAGTTTTCTTCTTTTCTCTTTGTCGTCCTTCCGAAAATGAGTAAAAACGCCTGGTAGCAGCAAGAATTAAAGAGAAAAGTCCTCATGTTGAATGGGTTAAATCGTTTGGACGGAGCAAGGCAACATAATGAACTGAATAAAAATGAAGTAGCCGACTCGAACTGTAGTCGTGTCTTCTTTAGTACACAGTCGTTTTACTGTTATTTGTTTTAGTATTATAATCTTCGTGCTTTCGGATGCTTTTATTCAGCTTAGGAAAAACTTACGGACTGGACAGGTTATATATAGTCCCTTCAGCAACCTCACTGACTACGATAAAACTCTCTTAAAGATGTTATCAATCAGCACAGTGCAGAATACGTGCTAGAGTGAAAAGGTGGGTAAAATATTTTGGGAAGTAACAAAAGTACACCGAGAATAAAGACGGCACCATAATGAAAGAGTTAGACATAAAATGGCTATAGATTTCGTTGTCTTGTTTCTCTCGTAACGAAATATTTATAGTGGTAGATATATTTCAAGGAATGCAGAATGGCTTATGTATTTACGGTGTTTGTAGTAATAAATATTCAGATCAATACGAACCCTGGCACGCGGAATGGTGTGTGTGTGTGTGTGTGTGTGTGTGTGTGTGTGTGTGTGTGTGTGTGTGTGTGTGTGTACGCGCCGGATTTCGTTACGCACAATTCTGGATCACACATGCTTCCTTTCCTACTTCCAGCTCTTTCTTTCTCCTTCCTTCCTTCCTTTCTTTTTCATTCAGTTCCATTCATAATTATTCATTCTTTCGTTCCAGCAGTCAATTTTCTACCCATACTCCTCCTCCTTGTAACGCTACTTTTTCCCTTGTCAGTCTTTTTCCTCTTCATAATTTTCTTTGTCGTTTTTTCTGTATCTTTCCGTTCGGTCTTCTTCCCGTCTTTCTCGTTTCTTTCTTACTTCAATTTTCCACCATTTGTATGTTCTCCCTTTTCTCCTTACGTCTTTTACCTCGTTTTCCATTTCCTTCCATTCGTATTAATTATTCTTCGTCTTCTAATCCTTTTCTCGAACTTCCTTCTCTAATTCTCCACCTTTTACTTCTTTTTCCTTTCTTAGTCCTTCCTTTCCTTCTTCTTCAGTTAATGCCCAGTTTTCTTTCTTATTTCTTCTCTGCACCCTCCCCATGTCTTCTTCATTTCTTTCTCTTTGATTTCATTCTTCGTCCGTTTCCTCTTTCCCATTATTCTTCTCCGTTTCCCTCTCCCTCTTTTAGTCCTCCAAAACTTGTTTGGTTATAAATTTGTTATGTGGTGAAAATTGCTTGGTAGTAATTGAAAGAGTTTGTTATTTACTTTTGACTTTGTAACAGTTAATTCATAATTATTTTTCAGTTGAGCAGACATTTGCACAATTAACCCCTTCAGTCAGAAAGGGCTTTCTGAAGCTGAATATAATTGTCTGACAGCAGCAGAGTAGGTAACCAAAAAAGACGGCATCGTGCTGAAAGGGTTAATGGAGAGCATTTCGAACCTAAGCATTACGAAAAGTCTCCTCCTAAGATGAGTAACTCCCTTGCATCGGGTGACGTGTTTTTCATTTTATTCTTGCTATCTTAGAACGACCTATTAAAACTGTCTACATCCCTGTGGAAAGCTTTATTGTTTTTGTCAATATGATGATGATGATGATGATGATTATCATCATCATCATCATCATCATCATTAAGCTTCGCCACATAAATGGCAAAGCTTATTGTTTTCCTAAGTATTATTATTTTTCTTTGAAATTTTTTACTGTTACATCTGGATGATATTATTCAGGAAGGTACTCTAGGGTAGCTCATGTAATTCTGCCAAATATAAATGACCTTGATCTATTTTTTAAGGCCATGTGTTCATTTTTGGTGCAAAAATTGTAGATTTGAAATTGAAATGTCTCAGAAACTAATTGAGATTCAACTATTTGGATCATAATCCTGTAATGAAAAAGTTTGCTGAGAATTTTGGCTGAATATTTTGCCATTTAACCTAATGGTAAGTACCGAATTAAAATCTGCTGTGTTTTCTTTGTCGCATGTTTTAGAGAAAACAACAAAAGCTGTAAAGCTGTAACTCTACAGAAATATAGCTCTGGTCTCTCTTATTATCTGAATGGAATATGGTTACAGTTAAGCAAAGAGTTGGCCAGTTATTGAGACAAATGTAAAATGTAACCATACATTCTTCCACACCTTTGTCTTCAGATCTCGTTGATATTACATAAGAAATTGTCTTAGGTTAATCTAAGTACATGTTCCAAACATGAACGACGTTGAACTAATATTAAAGGTCACATACATGTTTATGATACCTAAATTTCATTCCATATAAATTATACCATAAACAGTTATGACGAAGCTTCCATATTGTGCCTTCACAATAAGTAAATAGGTAGCTAGTTACTATTTTTCTTTGCACTTTAATTAATATTATTATTATTATTATTATTATTGTTGTTGTTGTTGATGTTATTATTATTAGTATTATCATTTATTATTATTATTATTAGGCCTATTATTATTATTATTATTCAATGTATATATGGATGGGGTGATGAGAGAAGTAAAAACACGAGTAATGGAGAGGGGGATGGCGTTGGTAATGAATGGTGATGGATGGAATATCTAAAATTTGTTGTATGCTGATGATGCAGTACTAGTTGCAAATACCGGACAGGAATTTGGTAGGCTAGTGCAGAATTTTGCTGATGTCTGTGAGCGTCGTGTTTTGAGAGTAAATGTAGAAAAGAGTAAAAGGAAGGTTATTGAGAGAGAAGGTGACTTCAATTGCGATGTTACAGTGGATGGAGAGAGACTGGAATTGGTGAGAGAATTCAAACACCTGGGTACAGTGACGGAAACGAGAGGAAAATGTGCAAAAGAAGTGGAAAGTAGAGTGGCACAAGGAAGGAAAGTAGCTGGTGCAATGAAGGCCTTGATAAGAAACAGAGGCTTGAGTGTTGCAACTGCACGAGACTTACATGAAAGGAGTGTTAGTGCCAACTTGAACATATGGATGTGAGACAAGGGTGTGGCATGAAAATGAAAAGCCAAGAGTGAGGGCAGTGGAGATGGGACTGCCGAGGAATGTATGTGGAGTACAGAGGGTGGATTGGATACGAAATAATGTGTTTCGTGAAAGATGTGGAGTGAGGAAGTCGGTGGACACCAGAATCGAAGAGAGTGTACTTGTCACGGGGTTTTTAAAATATCACGGTAATTTTGATATAAATGGTTAAATATTATTTAAATTGATATTTATATTCAATAATATTGAAGCGCAGAGACAATGATTGTCTTGCTACATCAAGCAACGATTACTTTACGCTGGCTTGTGCACGATTCTCTAAGAACGAGAATTTATAAACTTTCTCAACAGTACACAGCAGAGACTAATTACTCACAATTGCTGAATTACTGTACTGTTAGCCTCTGGAGAAAGTTACATCACCCCTGACAATAAATAACTAATACTAATAATAATATCAGGTTCTTGCTGATGCATTAACTCCTGGCACAACGGATTTTAAGTTAATACAACAAGACTGGTCTAAGTACCAGTTATGAAAGCAAACGTTTATGCAGCTAGGAGCTATATGGAAAATAAGCTTAATTATGGAGAAATGAAACAAGATTTTTACTCTACATTAAGCTCAAGAAATAGAACTGTTAAATTTATTAATTACAAAAACAAATTTAACATTACATTTCAAATCAAATTAAATGAGACGCACTCGCTCACTCACACAGAAGCTAAATACTTACGCCTAGGGAAAAACACCTTAACTAAGCTCTTAAAACTACAAAATACACAAAAGAAATACCAGTCGATGAATGCTATGTATCACCACTAAGGTGGGAGGACTGGATTAACTGTCTAGTGGAGCTTGGGGTGCTAGCTGACCTCTCCACTTCTGAGCACAGAACCTTTCTCCGCCACAGCAAACACAAGACTGAATTCAAATACATTGAATGGGCAGGACGCAAGGCGTGGCTAACGGTTGAGGGAAGCAGAGGCAAACGATAAAGAAATAATTGTATCGCTCAGTAGCGCACTTAGTGACGTGCATTAAATCGGTCACTTTTTGAAAACGGTGACGAATTATTTGAAAAGTATACCCCGGAATGGAGAGAGAAACGGTTAACTGAGCGATACACAGTGAGTTTTCCACTAATAGTTCGTGGCTTCTCACAAAAAGGAAATGTCGCGAATTGATTCGTGACATTACGCCCATGAAAATTAAATCTTTCTTCCTTCAGAAGAATGATTTCAATATACATACATATAAATCCTAACTCAGTCACACAAGATTCACACTGTGGTGTGTGTGCTATCCTGCTACAGGAGAAAATCGCAGTCGCCAGTGAGTGAAAAAACCTCGTATTTACGTTAATAGAAGCAAGCTTGAGGGAAAAACTCCGTGACGACGGTGAAAATCCTGTACTCAGGTCAAACTGAGCGAAAATTCGCTACATTTACACTGACAACTAATTGTTGTGTAGCGTGGTGTATGTAATACGCGGTGTAGGTGTGACAGTTGTAGTGTAACTGTACCTACGTGTAAAATGACACAGTAAATAATATGGCGACGACGAAGGCAGAGGAGAAGAGGCGGCAGCGTGCGGCAGACGATCAGCTGGCCCGCACAGCAAAACTGCTACACCCATTGCTGAACCTGCAAAACCAATTAAGGTGGAGCATCAAAAGTGTCAATGAGACAAAATTCTTATTATGTTACAATTACTCTCTCTGGCTAGCAGTCAGTACATGCTATGAAAAGTACACTCGAGGTCGCCATTAATTTTAGCACACGATTATGGTCGGCAAGTTGAGAATCCCTGTGCAAACTCGGGTCTTCCATAGCCTCGAACTGCACACGGGTCCTCAACCTGTGCCTCAACCTACAGTACTTATATTAATATCGGAGAGCTGAGAAACCTTGTGCAAACTTGGGTCTTCCATAGCCTCAAGTCGCCTCTGCAGAGTTCTCACTTCCCCCTTAACCTACAGTACTTATATTAGTATCGGGAGCTGAGAATCCTTGTGCAAACTTGGGTCTTCCATAGCCTCAAGTCGCCTCTGCGGAGTTCTCTCTCGAACTTCCCCCTTAACCTACAATACAATACTTATATTAGTACCGGGAAGCTGAGAATCCTTATGCAAACTTGGGTCTTCCATAGCCTCAAGTCGCCTCTGCGGAGTTCTCTCTCGTACTTCCCCCTTAACCTACAATACTTATATTAGTATTGGGAAGCTGAGAATCCTTGTGCAAACTTGGGTCTTCCATAGCCTCAGGTCGCCACTGCGGAGTTCTCTCTCTAACTTCCCCCTTAACCTACAATACAATACTTATATTAGTACCGGGAAGCTGAGAATCCTTGTGCAAACTTGGGTCTTCCATAGCCTCAAGTCGCCTCTGCGGAGTTCTCTCTCGAACTTCCCCCTTAACCTACAGTACTTCTATTAGTACCGGGAAGCTGAGAATCCTTATGCAAACTTGGGTCTTCCATGGCCTCAAGTCGCCTCTCAACTTCCCCCTTAACTTACGGTACATAATATGTATGTACAGGCCCTGGACATAATGTGTCCTGTGGGGCCAATGGGCGAGACGTCAGGTCTGCACCCACTTCACCACTACCCTGTCTCTCAACTGACTCAGAGATTACAGGTGTAGTTACAAATGGCACAGGAAGGGCATGTCCCTGATTAGTGGTGATACTTTGGCACACACTGCAACAACGGACAAAACTATCTATGTCCCGTCCCATCCCTGGCCAGAAAAAGTCAGCTCGGATACGGCCCTGGGTCTTCCTTTTGCCCATGTGACCTCCTGAGGCTGAACAATGACCCCATTGTAACACTGCTAGGCGGTACTTGGCGGGAACGACAAACTGCAGTCGAACCTTGCCCTCAGGTGTTCGTGACTCACGGTAGAGCCGTCCTTGTTTGCGAAGGAACTTGGCTCGACCTCCTCGTGAATACTTAATCACTCGACCCTTTTGTTTGTTCCGCATGGCAGCAAGTGTCGGGTCAGAATGTTGTTCTTGCACAACAAGTTGACTACACATCAGATCTTGCGGCGATTCAATGATCACTGGGGTGACACAGTCTGGAGCCTCAGCCATGGCTCGTGTTACCGCAGCAGCCGAAGTCTGAGTAGCGTCATCGGAGCAACTATCCTTGACTCCTTGAATATTACCTACTATTAAGTCAAATAGAGGCTCTGGCATGACAACTGCAGGTGTCGTACCAGTATAAAATGGAGATGCCACCTGGATACATGCCTCAGGGAACAATCTCACTGATCCATCAATAAGCTTTGCATGGATCTGTCGACCTGTATACTGCTCAGGCCGAACTAAACTCTGCTTAACAGAGCAACCTGAGGAACCATTGTCTCTCAGGACCTTCACAGGAATGTCTCCCACAAACCCTGGCTGAACAAGGAAGGTGCTGTCACCTGTAGTGGGGCCTGTGGAGGAAGCAGCTAGCCACTCATGAGGCTGCTGAATTGATGCGGCAAACATTGTGCCTTGAGAATTATAAGATGGAACATTGGCCATCTGTGGAGGGGGGTTCACTGTCACTGTGGGACTAGTGAACTGTGGGGAAGTACCCACACTAGTAGGGACGTGACCACCAGGCTGCTGCTGAGGAATGAAGGCTGCATTTGCCTCCTGCCTCCGATACACTAATTGACCTGACTGAGGGTTACGTGGCTTGTCCTTGTATTGCTGCTGATGCTTGGGAAACTGCTGCTGGTTGGGGTGCTTGTTGTACCGCTTCCACTCAGGTTTCTGAGTGTTTTGCCCCTGGTCCTTCCACTGCGGTTTTGGACCTTGGCCATTATTCTGAGAACGGCCTTGGTGCTGGGATTCAGTCTGAGACGGCTTCCCAGACTTGGCAGTATCTTTTCTGCTCCAGGTGTTTTGCTTACGAGCTTGATACCCGTATGCAGTAAAGAATGCGTCAGCCTTCTCTGCCATTTGGCTGGCATCTTTCACCTGGCAGATCTTAAGCTGTGCTATGAGCTCAGCAGGCCACGACCTCTCTAGCTGTGTACGCAGCATAAGGTCAATTATCCCCTCACGCGTGGAAGGAGTTTCATCTTTCTCCATCCACTCATTTAAGTAAGCTGTGAGACGATCAAGGAACTGAACAGCTGTCTCCTTGTCTTGGAGACGAGCTCGCATGAACTGAACTTTGGCGTCGTCTACTGTGAGACCATACGCCTTAATGAGCGCAGCTTTCATCATCTCATATGTGAGATTGTCTCCACGAATTCTGTGGAGAATATCGAGGGCAGGGCCCTCAAATAGGCTAAGAAACTGAAGCCGCTTAGCTGCCTCATCCAGTTGATATAAGTCTGCCATGTCCTCAAAACGAGCTATGTACGGCTCGATTCGCTCGCTTTCCTTGTATGAAGGAAGCTTGATGCGTGGGGTCGCCAGGACATGTGCAGGAAGAACGCTCGTGGAGCTTTGACCAACTGCACCAGACGTGTCTGAAGCCAAGGAATCTCGCTTGAGCTTCATCATTTCAAGTTCATGTTTTTCTCGTGCCTCACGTTCGGCACGTTCATGTTCTCGTTCTCGCTCGCGTTGTTCACGCTCGTATTCGCGCTGTTCTCGCTCTTTTTCTAACTCGAGCTCGCGTTGTTTCTGCTCGTGTTCGCGCTGTTCTCGCTCGTATTCGCGCTGTTCTCGCTCGTATTCGCGCTGAATCTTACGCTCTTCACGGGCATCATTCTCGCGCTGCTGCTCCTGATTATGCCGTGAGAGTATATACTCTTTAATTTCGGTTGGGTCCGAAAGACCCATTTCTTTGGCTTCCTGTAAAAATACAGTAGTAGCCATTTCGCTAATTTATTAAGCAAACCGAAATTGAGTACTGACTGCTTAGCGACGAATACTAATAAACAAAAGTAAAGAGTACAGACACAAGCTAGTGGTGACCAGTCTTATCCAGTTAACTGGCAAAGAATAAATAAAAAATGTAAATGACTGGGAAGACTCAATAATAAACACAATGGGTACGCCGACTTCCCAGGAGCGAATAAAATCGTCTGGCGTTACCAAGAATAAACTAGAGTTAAGTATTCTATTGATTAATAAAGCAAAATTCACTTGCTAAATTAAGGGTAAACACCAGTAAGCTTGTGCCTATAAACTTTAATGATAAATACCTAAATATGAATGAGTGAGCACTATCTCGTGAATAGCTTTAGAGCTAGGAGTTAATATCCTGGCGAGGTCGCCAATTGTCACGGGGTTTTTAAAATATCACGGTAATTTTGATATAAATGGTTAAATATTATTTAAATTGATATTTATATTCAATAATATTGAAGCGCAGAGACAATGATTGTCTTGCTACATCAAGCAACGATTACTTTACGCTGGCTTGTGCACGATTCTCTAAGAACGAGAATTTATAAACTTTCTCAACAGTACACAGCAGAGACTAATTACTCACAATTGCTGAATTACTGTACTGTTAGCCTCTGGAGAAAGTTACATCACCCCTGACAATAAATAACTAATACTAATAATAATATCAGGTTCTTGCTGATGCATTAACTCCTGGCACAACGGATTTTAAGTTAATACAACAAGACTGGTCTAAGTACCAGTTATGAAAGCAAACGTTTATGCAGCTAGGAGCTATATGGAAAATAAGCTTAATTATGGAGAAATGAAACAAGATTTTTACTCTACATTAAGCTCAAGAAATAGAACTGTTAAATTTATTAATTACAAAAACAAATTTAACATTACATTTCAAATCAAATTAAATGAGACGCACTCGCTCACTCACACAGAAGCTAAATACTTGCGCCTAGGGAAAAACACCTTAACTAAGCTCTTAAAACTACAAAATACACAAAAGAAATACCAGTCGATGAATGCTATGTATCACCACTAAGGTGGGAGGACTGGATTAACTGTCTAGTGGAGCTTGGGGTGCTAGCTGACCTCTCCACTTCTGAGCACAGAACCTTTCTCCGCCACAGCAAACACAAGACTGAATTCAAATACATTGAATGGGCAGGACGCAAGGCGTGGCTAACGGTTGAGGGAAGCAGAGGCAAACGATAAAGAAATAATTGTATCGCTCAGTAGCGCACTTAGTGACGTGCATTAAATCGGTCACTTTTTGAAAACGGTGACGAATTATTTGAAAAGTATACCCCGGAATGGAGAGAGAAACGGTTAACTGAGCGATACACAGTGAGTTTTCCACTAATAGTTCGTGGCTTCTCACAAAAAGGAAATGTCGCGAATTGATTCGTGACAGTACTGAGATGGTATGGTCATATGGAGAGAATGGATAACAACAGAGTGGTGAAAACGGTATATCTGAGCGAATTTGAAGGAGGGAGGAGGCGAGGTAGGCCAAGGAGAAGGTGGAGGGATATGGTGGATGAGTGTGTGAGGAAGAGAGGTTTGGAAGTCGGTGAGGCTAGGGAACTGACATTTGTGAGGAGAAGTGCATGATCAGGGATTTGGCACTCCTTTTTAACGTGACAGCGTCCGGACTGACTCCATCGGAAACGTTATGTGAAGCTACAGAGCGTGGTGAATGTTTTTGGCGTATCTGATAGAGTCAGGATTCCGGAGACTTGAATGATGAGTGAATGAAAACGTGTCCCATTGGATTGGGCAGATTTGGGCTGTCTGGACATTGCCACTCCTCACCCTCCCTCAGGGTGGGAAAGGAGGTGCGGATGATGATGATGATGATGATTAGGCTGTTAATATTATGATTATTGTTGTTGTTGTTGTTATTATTATTATTATTATTATTATTATTATTATCGTCATTATTATTGATGATGATGATTATGACTTTTGTTACTATTTTATTATTATTTAACTAACTGATTATCTATTTATATTTATATAGCTTAAGAGAATCCCATCAATAAAATTAAAAGAAAGACCTATCCAGTTCGAAAACAATATCATGAGGTGAATAACGTTGTCCTGAATTAGTGAGAATTGCATCAAAAAACAATAAACAGGTTGAAGGTGTTAAAACCCTTGGTGCTAGCAAAAAGGGGTTAAAGAAAAATCATTAAACTAAAGGACTATACTGATATTGTGCCTAACCCTTTCCGTGCAACAGTTTCCTCTAAGCTGAAGAAAATCGTCTGTTCGCAGCAGGAGTTCTAAATGGCGATGGTTTATATTGTTACTTCCTTCACGATGAGAGGTGTCCCCCAAGCCGTATTTCTACCTCTGAGATTCTGTAGCACGTTTTTCCCAGCGATTGATTTTACGTATTATATCTTAACATTCTTTTGTATGCTATCTGTATCGTTCTAATGTGACCGCAGTATGCTCTGAAAATATATGGGAGGGAAACTGAAATGCGTGTACGGAATAAGTCGGTAAGGAAAATGAGTTATAGAATCTCTAACACCGCATTTAGTTCGACCTCTAAAATCGTCCGACGGTGGTAAGAATAGAGTATGAAACACGCCATCATACTTAAAGGGTTTATTTACTCTTAGTTCATGTGTGTCCGAAGTGAAGAATATAAATATGATGCCATCCCACACCAGGAGCAGTCTAAATGAGATTCATTCACTTCTAAATGATGTTTGTGTCTCTGCATTTACACTGTCAGGCTCCTAGGACTCATAACCAATTAAAATCGTCTGGTGATAGCTAAGATGTAATACTAGACTGTCCTGACGATGAGAAAGTTAAGTACACTGGGATGGATTATTATATGGTTGGTAATGAGACGTGTAACTGAGGTAAGAGTACCCAGTGTGCGGGTAAGGGTGTCATAATGACGAAGGGGAGTGTGAGGTAAGAGTGTTTGAGGTGTGAAGATGAAAGTGTAGCTACGGTGAGGGTGTGGCTGGAGTGAGGGTGTGGCTGGGGTGAGGGTGTGGCTGGGATGAGGATGTGCATGGGGTGAGGGTGTGGCCGGGGTGAGGGTGTGGCTGGGGTGAGGGTTTGGCTGGGGTGAGGGTGTGGCTGGGGTGAGAGTGTGGCTGGGGTGAGGGTGTGGCAGGGGTGAGGGTGTGGCTGGGGTGAGAGTATGAGGGTTTGGCTGGGGTGAGGGTTTGGCTGGGATGTGTGTGTGGCCGGGGTGAGGGTGTGGCTGGGGTGAGGGTTTGGCTGGGGTGAGGGTGTGGCTGGGGTGAGGGTTTGGCTGGGGTGAGGGTGTGGCTGGGGTGAGAGTATGGCTGTGATGAGGTTGTGGCTGGGGTGAGGGTGTGGCTGGGATGAGACTGTGGCTGGGGTGAGGGTGTGCATGGGATGAGAGTGAGGCTGTGGCAAGGGTGAGACTGTGGCTAGGGTGAGGGTGTGAATGGAATGAGGAGTCATGGGGTGAGGGTGAGGTTGTGGCTAGGGTGAGGGTGAGGGTGTGGCGAGGGTGAGGGTGTGAATGGAATGAGGATGCATGGGGTGAGGGTGAGGTTGTGGCTAGGGTAAGGGTGAGGGTGTGGCTAGGGTGAGGGTGAGGATGGACTGAGGATTTTGGTAGGATAAGGGTGTGGGTAGGGTGAGGATGTGTCTGAATGACGGGTGAGGATGTGGCTGCATTGAGGGTACAGATGTGGCTGGAATGAAGCTGAGGATGAGGATATGGCTAAGGTGAGAGTGAGGCAGGAGTTAGAGGCTGAGTGGAGTTAGGGTGAAGGAATGGCCTGGGTGAGAGAGTGTTGGAGGTAAGGTGTGTAAGGCGTGTTGGAAGTCAAGGTGTGTAAGGTATGTTGGAGGTAAGGTGTGTAAGGCGTGTTGGAAATGGGGTGTGTTGGAGATAAAGGTGTGTTGAAGTTGAGGGCTGGGTAAGGGTGTGTTGAAGATTACAGTATGTTAGATATGGATGTGAATGAGGCATATGCGTGAGCAAAGAAGAGAAAAGGACGAGAGTACAAGAAGTCTGGGAAAGTATGACTGTGGTTTATGGTCAAAGTACAGGATATCTGATACAATTACTGTCATTTCCCAAACCCATACATTTCCCACACAGTTCCTCTGCTTATCCAAGTTAGGTTCGTGCTCCTTCCTGCTCACGATCCATGGTAGATGGTAGGGGACAGAGTCGATAGGTAGGTATTTGTGTGCTGAACCTCGAGGAGAATGGTATGCTTAGGCAGTTGTGGTGGTGCCTTTTACGGTAGGGTTTCCACTCGGTAAACTGGGGACGGTGGTGGCCCTGTGGGTGTATAAATGGTTTCCTTTGAAAAGTAAAGCAAATTCGAATCCAGATTGCGGCAGGAGCGAGTTTCGTAGTATAAATTTGAACACACACCTTTTTGACTTTCCACAAGTCCTTTCCTAATATCATCATATCAGTAATGAATGAGAAAGCCCTAACATGTATTCAGTGGGGACGATGGGTATTTGCACGGAAGTGGTGACATGCAAAAGTGTGTGGCACGTAGGAGGACTAAGACAGATGTGATTGTAATACTGGTGGGGTGGATGGGGATGTGTTATAATTTTCCTGTCACCCTTTGAACTTCTTGTAGCTTTTGTATACTTTGAACTGATATGACAAAAAGTGTGTATATATATATATATATATATATATATATATATATATATATATATATATACATATAATTATTTATATCAGTATCTGTCCATCTATCTGTCTAATCTATTTATATCAGTATCTGTCTATCTATCTATATAGTTGTCAACCTACGTCGGTTCAGTGCATAGCAAATGATTCTCCCTTAAGTTGTTCTTCTTAAAAAAATATGACCAGTGAGAACAGAATGTGTAGTAGTTATTACACATATCTTTACTACCATGCCAATAGAGATACCTAAAGTTTGTAATTCAAGAATCATAATTATACAGTGGTAGTGGTAGTATCTGACACCGAAGGAAACTGAGATGAAATGCATAGTAATACATTCGAGAAAAAGAAATAGAAGAAAGAAAGACAAAAAGAAAGAGAAAAAGGACTTCAACGAAATCACGTTGGACGTCAATCCATTTTATTGGAATAGGCTGAGGGTGAAGTAGGTAGCGGCACGAGAAACAATATCGCACCCATATGAAAATTCCTTCCGTCACTTAGACCAAGAAAACATTTATAAAGGATCCTAATCAGGTTTTACGCAGAAGAAGCCTCCATGTCGTTGAATTACTATTAGAAATCACTTTGTTCGGTCTTATAAACTTTACTTTAGCTCCAGTTTGAGTATTAAGAGTCTGGTAGCTGTAGGTATCAAGATAAACGAAAGAAGCAGTCTCATACACACTCTAATGCTAGGTAACTTCATAAACACAGTGCCCGGTGGTGGTGATAAGCGTCATCGTGTGGCATTATATGAGAGGCTTGGTGGAATGGGTACGGGTGCTGCTGTCTGGCAGTTTACGACCAAACGATGATCTAAACAAAATTAATTTCTTCAGTACAATTACATTTCTTGAATATTTCTTGCCGCTGGGAAAGGATAAGAAACAGTCTCAGTATACTTCTTCGCCACGATGAAGAGTAGTGAAGCGTTTTTTATTACTGTATGCTTTTCCTTCTGCAAGTTTTTATTCTTTATTTATTTATTCTCATTATTATTATTATTATTTTTATGGAGTCGGGGCTTCTCGTTGTGAAAGAATTAATGCACTGAGAAGCTGAATAGAACAGGTTTACCGAATGAATAGTATATTTGGCATATAATACACATAACCTACAGTAAACCTTGCATTATCAAGCACAAGTCATTAATTGCAAGTAGATGAAGATACTAGTTCTTGAGCAGCTTAGTTTACGTAGCTCCATAGCAGAATATGATGTTGCTATGGCTCTATATCCTTTCCGTAGCACTTCATTCGAGACTAGCACTACATTTTAGTGTTGATCGCTTAGCATTCAGTACGGTGTGAGTGCAAGTTTACCCGAAATGAAATTGAACATAGTACAGGTTCCTGGGATGCTTCTTTCATAATTATCTCTAACTGTTGACTATTATGAGGATCCACAGTATTATGAAGATACAGGCTCGTATTCATGTCAGGAATGGAAACCCCGTAACACCATTTCGTAAGTGATTTATTTCGCCTTTTTTTTTTTTTTTTTTTTTATGTGTCCGACTCTGGGCATAGGCTTCACAGCCTGCTATCAAGGCCCAGTAGTTCTCCTACATACCACACACCTCTCTACATGTCACCACTTCGGCGCTAACACCCACCGTCAATATTGAATACATGCTAGGGCTGTCTCATACAGGACTGGTGTATTGGTATTAGCGGGGGTACTTTTATGACATGTCGGCGGGTCATCTGGTAGATCAGGAAAGTCTGCTGTTATGAAATTCAAATCCTTAAACTGTTCCCTGCCCCAGCCGGGATTCGAACCTGAGTCCATCAGGACTGCAGGCCGCCTCTCTACCGATTCAGCCACCGCCTCCCCCAAGACACCTGACTGTCCTATTCTGTGACATATGCACCCTTCTAACATCATTCTCAGCATAATAACGCACGAATACGTATTAACTGGTCTTATCCAAAATTTATTGCTAAGGAAGTGTGCTAGGGAGCCTTCTAATCCTCTGAGAATTGGGGTATAGACTAATTTGCTTTTAGACCATTAATGCTTTACCTACATGGATGACTTGGAAATATTCAACTGATGTTTGTGGATAGAAGAAAAAGAAGAAGAATGCTTAGAATTAATGCCTATCGACTACACGAATTCATTAAGCCAGTCATATTAGTTTTTGCTAATTTCCAGCTTTCCCCAAGAAAACGTTTCACACTACTGTTCATTCATTTTAACGTGGCCCAAAATTTTCATCCTTTTGCAGCTTTATTTCACTTAACCCAGTGGCAGAGAGGGAAAAACTGTGGCTCTACATAATATCTCTAGCGCTTCTTTGTGACTGGCACCATATTATAGTGTTAATCTATTGCTCAACGCTCCGCTCTGACCGAAGGTCGGAGGATCGAATTCACCCAAGGGTCATTGGTAGACAGCAGGAAGGGCATCCGGTCATAAAATGCTACACGCTCCAATCCAAAAGTCCTCTACCCAGGGGCAGCGCCTTAGCCCTTCGGGGATACCTGGCCTAAAACCAAATTTAATTATTTTTATTGCTACAACTCTGCAATCAAGATGGAGGGATGATAATGTTAAGCCAAAGTAAAGTGAATATAGAAGGGTTACATCCAGGTTCTAATCGTACGCAGTGATGCACGTAACATCCAGGCCATCGATTATGCTCTTGGGTAAACAGGGAGAAGGGGGATGCATACGAAAAGGAGGCGAGGAAGGGACTGTAGGGATGTGGGAGATAGGAGGGTGGGGATAGGGTGTGCCTTAGAGTGAGAAGGACGAGAGTGACAGGAGAGCGACAAGGGAAGAAGAGTCAAATCTGTCAAGGATTCTAACCAATTTCTAGGATGAACGAGCCTCCATAGCAGTTGACTGTAGTCATTTTCTCAATTTGTCACTTATTTCCTCAATTTGTCCTTTTTTTTTCATCCCAAAACATTTTTTTTTTTTTTTGCGTCATTCCGTTACTTCTTCATCAGTTCGCTACAAATTTGTCACAGTTCTTCGCTGCGCCAATACCCCTGGACGCTATTTTTGGGGGAAGGGGGGATTTAAGTGGTTTTATGGGGCCTAAAATCAAACCATACAGACACCCCAGTTGAGGGATCCTATGGTCTTACATATTTAGTAATCATCATGGAATATGCACGAAGTAGGTCAGTGTACTGTAACTCTGTGGAGACAGTCCTGTGTGTCCTTGGGAGTACTAGCTATCTTTAGTTCATTTTATTGTTCACTCTAGTTTGGTAGTGAATTGTGTGGTACCTATATGAGTGAAGACAAAGAAAAGAAAGTCTTGTATAAGCTGAAGAAAGTCTGTGAATTGGAAGAGTCCTGAGGTAGCGTGAATATCTGCTATAAAATCCCACAGCAGCTAGAGCGGAAAAAGGAGTAATGATAACCGGAATGGTGGAATAGGCTCTGTTACTCATTATAGGGAAGGTAATATAGGAAGGAGCTGAGCTAGCGTGAAAATCTGCAATATCATCTTCGAGTTGGTGGTGCGAAGGTGGTAATGACAACTGAACTGGTGGAAGAAACTCTGGGCTTTTTTTCTTTTTGTTTCTTGTGCCATCTAGACGACTTTACACAGCTTAGAATATTCAGCATAAGAGGTACAGAACATCCCTCTTGACTAGAGTTCCTTCCAAAGCTTAGTTAACTCGTCCGGAGATGGGAAAAATAAAACATAATGGATTGAAGTGAAGGGAATAACTGAAGACGAGCGAAGGAACCGAGACAAAGAAAAAACAAGGAAAAAGAGAAGAAAAGAAAGAAGCAAAAGAAAAAGGAACGAGAAGATTTGACAAGAAGTGCAAGACGTATTCCTGTGCTGGAATTTTATGAACACACAAAGACCGAAATTTATAGTTCCTTCACCCTGGCCCTTTATTGATCGGGATAACTCTGATATTCTAGTTCAGTATATACCAGACGAATTTATTCATCTCAGAGTGACAGTAGAGCCCGTATTCTCGCCGGGTATGGAGGCTCCCTAGCACCTCTTCCTTAGCGAATTATTTCTGGATGTGGCTGGTTAATATGGTTATGTACGTTATTTATACAAAGTATGGCGAGATCAGAAGGATTTGTATAACATAGGCAAGGATGGTAAGGTGTAATAAGCTAATAAATCGCATAGGAAAAGGTGTTAGGGAGCCTCTTTAACCGACGAGAATACGAGCCTAGGAGCCTGAGTGTTAGTACTGTCTCTGCTAACTCACTCATGATCGGGCCGAGTCTAATGTCCTATTTCAGCTAACTCAAGACGTTTTTGTTTGGTTGAGATTAAGTCATAGCATCCCGAGAGAGAGATGCTCCGAGATTTTTTTCCTTTTGCAGTTAATTTCACGTACTCATTGGGAGAATAAGACAATACTAGGGCTCTTCTTCCTCTCCATAGCATTGTTTTTTTTGTTTTTTTTTCCATGACTAGCGCTCATATCAATGTTTTCTTCTTGTTACAGTTCAGCATTTAGGATGGTGAGACGTCAGTTTTGAGCTATATATACACCCATAGGCTCCAGGAATGCAATCGTCTGGTATTAGCCTGAATATAATACGAGAGGGGGCGACCAGGGGAGATAATAATAATGGTACTATAATTCATTCACTTTACCGTGGTTCAGATTTTCGTCATTTAGCAGCTCATTTCATGCAGTGAAGTGGTTGAGAAAGACAATACTACGGCTCTTCATCATTTCCACAGCACTTTTTCCAGATTAGCACCATACTATAATGTAAGTCTCTTGTTGCAACTCAACATTCAGGATAGAGAGATGGCAGTTTTAGGCCAACTTAAAATGAATGGAGAATAATAACAACACTGGCTCTTGCGACTCACTTTTAGCTGAATATACTCGTCTGGTTTGTGCTAAAATAGAATACTAGAGTTGTTCCAGATATGAGCGAAGTTACTGATGCCAAAATTAACACTCTCAGGCTTCTGTAATTCACTCACTTGAACAGAGCCGTCTTGAGTTAGCAGGAATATAACACTAAGGAGGGTTAAACTGGACAGAGTATAGTGTGGTGGTGAACGTGGGATTCGTGCTGACGTGCAATAAAGATTCAGATTTATTCGGCACTCCGTCAAAGATGATCACATTACTGAGGGAGCTGGTGGTGCATGGGTTAGCAAGTCCAGCTCGCAACTAGAACAACCCGAGTCAGTTTCTTGGGCCTGTTAGATTCTTAGTGTTTATTTTCTCAGTGTCTGTTCATCCAGCAGTATTAATGGGGACCTGGATATAACACAGATGGTTGCAGGGCATATTTTAAGGGAAGGTTAAGACAGCGTAAATTTTCTGCCATGATGACCTTCGTGAAGTCAATAGGCGTAAACCCTTTCATGATCAGGACAATTCTAGGGGTCATAGTCTCGTCGGTTAAGGAGGCTCCCTAGCACATTTTCCTTACCACTTTATTTTTGCATATAGCTCGTTAATGATCCATTTTGTGTTTTTTTGCTTTCTCTTTTCATTTTAAGAAGAAATAGGCAACATACAAGACAGCAGCAAAGTGTAGTTGGGAAAACAAATTGCCAAGGAAAAGGTGTTAGGGAGCTTCCTTAACCGTCGGGAATACCGGCCTAGTACCCCGTTCCAGCCAACTCCACAAAATTGTTCAGCTGAGAGTGAGTACTGGGAGGCTGAATATCACCATAAACTCTTTCTTGAACGGAGCAAGTGGTATTCTATTTCATTTACCACCAGACGATTTCATTCAGCTGGGAGTGAGTCATAGGAGCCTGGGAGTGTTAATCTAAACAATCTTTTTCTTCACATTAGTGGTTCAGTATACTCCTCCTCCGCTGAATGAGATCACCATCAGTAAAGAGAGCCACTGCATTGATCCTCTTGTTGTAACAGGGTAATGGCGGCTCTGTACACAAGGCTTACCTCATTTCTCTCTCTCTCTCTCTCTCTCTCTCTCTCTCTCTTCCGGGGGGGTTGACCTTGACGAAGGGGCCTCCAGCCATTTCTGTCCCTACACAGTGGTGGTCAGCGAGAGGTGAGAGAAGCAATCTGCTGTCTGAAAGAACGCGAGTCCGGTTCCAGCTTGGGATTAGTAACAGTTTGATGGTTTGAATATCGAAATCCAGGCTTTGCTGATCTTTCACAAGACCCATCGACATGTCATAAAACACTACCGCTAACATACAGCAGCCTCAAATGAGACAACCCTGGAAGATATTCAGTATGGACTGTGAATATTAATACCGAAGTGCTCACATGTGAAAGTGTACAGCAGGTGAGACTGCTAGGCCTCAGGAAAAGACCCATGAAGTCTACGTCCAGAGTCGAAAATAAAGAAAAGAAGAAAAAACAAGTCATGCTACTCATCCGAATGTATCCCCCACAATGCTCTTGTACTCAGTCTCCCCTTTCCTTCCAGCCACCACAGTATGGTAATCAAACCATAATGAAGCTACATAGACATGATCACATCTTATGGTTCTTGCGTTAGATGAAAGAGTAAGACTTGTCAAAGTATTGTTACAATACAGGTAGATTGAATGACAGGATAAACTGAACTCTAATATTCATCATAAATAATGTAAGCTGTACTGTATCTGTGATGTGTCGTACCATATGCTTTAACCTCATTCTTCAAGTTGTATGCTCTGCAGTGTTAGAAAAGTATTATGTGCTCTCATACAACTAGGTGGATGGCCGACCTAAGTGAGAGAAAGGTAATTACTTCATATAAACCATACCAGCCTTACCAGCCATACAGAGTTAGGTAAAATTCGTGTTCGTAGATGTAGGAAGGTTGACGGCTTACCCACATATCTAACCGAACTGAGAGTAACGTATATGAGAGGAGCAGTATAGTGTTAAAGAGTAACACATCGAAATAGTAGTATTGCGTTAGGTGAGTTATGTGTGTAGTCATAGAGCTAGGTTGATTATTTACCCTAGTTTTAAACCCAACTGAGACTAAGGTATATAGCATTAACGCAGCAACACAGCCAAGCATTATGTCTCATACCAAGGTGAGAGTAAGTGCATCTGAGAAGCCGTACTAACCAGATGAACATTATGTGTGTATTCATAGAGCTAGGCTGACGACTTATTCTCGTCTCTAACCCAGCTGAGAGTAAGGCACATCAGAATAACCATACCCACCCCAGGATGCATTACGAGAGACCATTAGCGTAAGGGAGGAGGAAGAGTAGAGAGTGTGAGGGAAGGAAGGGGGGGGCAGGGGGGAAGGGGAAAGGAAGGAAGGGGGAGCAAGGAGAAGGGGAGGAAAGGGAGAGGGAAGAAGCAGGGAAAAGCGGGAGGGAAGGGACGGAGGGGGCACAAGAAAGGGAGGAGAGGGAGCAGGGGGAGGGGGGAGGGGAGGAGAGGGAAGAGGAGGGGGAGGGGAGAGAAGGGAGAAAGCGGGTGAGGGAGGTGGAGGGAGAAGTCCCAGGGGATCGCCGGCCATAATGGGATACGTAGTGCTCGGTCCATTGTGGGAGACCCGCCTTATTACGAAATTAAGATCATTCTCCCCGAGGCCCCCCATTCCGGCACTGTCGTTGGGGTGAGTCTGTCCAAGTTCAGAAGCAGTTAGAGGAAGACTCGCCTGATACCGACTTCCAACTTTGTAAACAGTCGCTTTTCGGTTTTTCCGTGTTCTAAATACGGGCCATTCAGTCTTTTGGTGAATTCGGAATCATTGGCCATGATGTTTACTTGTCCCCCTCCCCCCCTCTTTTTTTTTTAGCGTTTTAAGGTTCCTATGGCTCACTCTCAGCCGAATAAAATTGTCTGGTGTTAACTGGAACAAAGTACTGGGGTAGCCCTGAGGATGAGATGCGTAACAATGCATATTAATATTAACACAAGCTCCTATGACTCATATAATACTGACTATAACTCTCCGGCGTTAGGTGAATCGTATATGCAGTGGTAGAAGTATGTGAATTGGAGATATGTGAAGTGGAAGTGATATGTGAAATGAAAGATGTATGTGAAGTGGGAGTGATATGAGAAGTGGAAGTAGTATGTGAAATGGAAGTGGTATGTGAAATAGAAGTGGTATGTGAAATAGAAGTGGTATGTGAAGTGGAAGTGGTATATGAAGTGAATGTAATATGTGAAGTGAAAGTGGTATGTGAAGTGATATGTGAAGTGGAAGAGGTATGTGAAATGAAGGAGATAAACTGGAGGAGGTGTTTGAAGTGTAGGAGGTATGTGAAGTGGAAGAGGTTATGTGAAGTGGAGGAGATATGTAAAATGGAAAAGGTATGTAAAGTAGAAGAGATAAATGAAATGAAGGAGGTATATGAAGTGGAAGAAATATGTGGAGTGGAGAGAGGTATGTGATGTGGATGGGTGAAGTGGAAGAGGTATGTAAAGTGGAAGAGGTATGTGAGGTGGAAGAGGTATGTAAAGTGGAAGAGGTATGTGAGGTGGAAGAGGTATGTAAAGTGGAAGAGATACGTGAGGTGGAAGAGGTATGTAAAGTGGAAGAGGTATGTGAATTGCCTTGGCCACAAACTTCCAAAATTTGCCATTGCTCGCCTGATTCAATTGAAGTCGATCACCCCTGCCTGGCTCACACAGTCGCATGCTTTCTAAAATCCCTTCTATGTTAATTATTAGTGAACAATACATAAATTCTGCAATAATGTAATCATCAGATCATCAGTTATTGTACCAGTTTTCTAGACGTGATTTACTAAGAAAAATATTGCAGAACAGTTACTAAAATACATAAAACAAGTGGTGTGATAGCATTCATTACGTACAGTAATATTACAAGTCTCGCTACATGTTAATTTTGAAACGCCTGTTATGTAGTTTTCAAACAGATTAATGCTGGATCTGACAAATGCTGAAGCGACTGTACCGAATGTTACTTATGAAAAAAAGTATAATTTTCAAAGCCGGAAACACTGGAAGACTAAACCGCCTGCCGAAATCGCGGTTGCCGAATATGCCTTATTCGTGGTGCTGGAGGTAGGTGCAGACGATCTTAAATTGATTTGTACTAATATTTTGCGTTCAAAGGGCTTTACAGTATATTTTGTATATAAATATAAATGTAAATTTTTCGCATATTGAAATAGCAAGGAAAGATTATGAGTCAGGTGATTAATTGGTGTTTGAGCTAAGAAAAATATTCGTCCGGGAAATGAGATGGTATGCTAATGTTTCCAAACCAACCTCGCCAGCTACTGTAGGTAGCAGATGACACTCTGAAAGTCCCTCAGTGTTGGGACGAAGCAGTGAGCACAGTAGTATGGAGGGGCTATCTCCGCAGCGTGTGTGTGACTGGCCGCCACAATGAAACACCCGCTCTCGTCGCCTCTACCATGGTAATGCAATTGGAACACTGTTCTTTGCTTGCTGTTTATGTTTCGCTGTAGCTTACATAAGCTGAGCAGTGGGCCATGACACTATATTTTAGCTGCGCAGTGGATTGTGACACTGTATTTTCCGAATTCATCGGCAGATTTCAAAAGGCGCGGGCTTAGGGTGTAGTGCACAAACATCATCAGCATCGCCCTTGGCCCCTGGCGTCGGGCACACAAACTACGCGGCGCTACACTGTGCGAAAGCCTTTCCATGCTATAGAGCTCAGTGGGACGAACGCATCATTGCATACTGTTTTCATCTGAAGTCTACTAACATCTTGCCGTCAAATTACTTTATATTAGTTTCATATGTACTGTAGATATATGGATATGAATGTTTCAATTTATTCAAATAGTGAGAGCCTGAACATCGATGGACTGAGCTAAGAACAAGATTGGGCCCGGAAATGAGATGGTATGCTAACGTCCTATGGTGATTTACTTATCATAATGGAGCGTCATTTTCTCACTGTAGTGAGTATATATGTTAATAATATTTTACGTGTGACTAGTGATATTTGAAGCACATAAAAGAAAGTAGTTTAGTAGACCGATTTTTAATGTATTCAATTATGTTATCAGTTGAGAATTGGCAACTTTTGGTAGTTTGTGGGCAAGGCAGTTGGAGGAGGTATGTGAAGTGGAGGTATAAAGTTGGGAAGGTATGCGAAGTGGAGAGGTATGCGAAGTGGAGGGAGGTGTGTGAAGTGGAAGAGGTATGTGAAGTGGAAGAGGTATGTGAAGTGGAGGAGGTATGTGAAGTGGAGGAGGTATGTGAAGTGGAGGGAAGTAGTCCAATTGGAGGGTGTACATGAAGTGGAGGGAGATATACGAAGTGGAAGGAGGTATGTAAAATGAAGGTATGTATGTGGAGGAGATATGTGAAGTGGAAGAAGTGTGTGAAGTGAAGGAGACATGAATTGAAAGAGGTATATGAAATGGAGCAGGTATGCGAAATGGAGGAGGTATGTGAAGTGGAAGAGTTGTGTGAAACGGAGGAGTTATATGAAATGAAGGAGGTATGTGAAATGGAGGATTTATATGAAGTGGAGGAGGTATGTGAAATGGAGGAGGTATTTGAAGTAGAGGAGGTACCGTGTTTAACGTGAGGAAGGTATGAGACGTGGAGGAGAATGCTTGCGGCTTCCCATTGTCCCTATTTAGTAAGAATTTTAACCAGTTTCCTGGAAAATAAAATCCTCAGAGCAGTGAGGTACTACTTGCGTAAAAATTATTTTCATTCATTTATTTACTTCTGTAATTAAATCATCTTTGAATCTTCACACTGGCTTGGTTGTGAAATACCTGAGTGGGGAGAAAAGCGAAAACAGGCAGTTTATACGTAACATATGCTCTAGAAAGAAGTTCGTAAATCTTGAACCAGGCCTCGCGTGACTCAGAGTCAGTGCTTTTTGTTTACATCAGCAGCATGTCAGCAGACACGAAGGAACAAAGGAATTCAGAAGTGCGTAGGATCCCACAAAATGTTGGAGTCACACGGTTTGTTTGTTGTTATAATGACAAGGACTTAATCAGAATCTGCCATAAGCCACGCCAACAAAATGTGCATTGTAGATCATCTTCATCTTCATCATCGTCGTCATCATCATCATCATCATCATCTTGATCATCAACCTGTTCTTTTTTTTCCTAACAACGAAGGAAGGCAGAATCCAAATAACCAAGAGAGAGAGAGAGAGAGAGAGAGAGAGAGAGGAAGAACAATCAACAGCAATGATGGTGAAATGGGACAGAATCGTTCAACACATTATTCAAAGCCTGGAAATCATGGCAACCTGTCTGTGGCCTACTCATGTACTGTACGTACTTTTTTTTTAATTGCAGGAAACTTGGCAAGACGAATAAGTAGCGGCTGTAGTATTAGCAGTAGTAGTAGTAGTAGTAGTAGTAGTAGTAGTGGTGGTGGTGGTGGTGGTGGTATTATTATTGTTATCATTATTATTATTATTATTATTATTATTATTATTATTATTTTTATTGTATATTAACTCACTTGATGTAGTGCTGCCTACTTCTTCCCTAGCCTTTATCATTCTTTTTCTGTGCCTGCCCTCCTCTGTTCCCATTTCTCCCATCTTTCCCGTCACTACTTAATGCTTTTCTTTACGTTACAGGTGGCTTTACGTTGAGTGACAAGCCAAATGGTTTCCTGTAAGCCAAGAAATCATTTACAACGCTGGATGGTAACCATATAACCAAACCATACGTGCTCCCTACGTGTCAAGTGGGTTGGTGGAGGGTTAGTGCCTCTCCCTGTAAAACAAATAACTCAGAGTCAAATGGCCACACTGTACGGGATTATGGCGTCTGGCAATAGATAGATAGATAGATTATTATTATTATTATTTTATTATTATTATTATTATTATTATTATTAGTAGTAGTAGTAGTAGTAGTAGTAATAGCAGTAGTAGTAGTAATAGCAGTAGTAGTAGTAATAGCAGTAGCTGCAACCCTAGGCTAATATGAAACGTGAACGCCTTTAACTACAGACATAAATTGTTCCTCTCCTGGAGTCCACCATCATCATTTTGGTGAATAAGGAGGAAGTTAAGAGATGTTTGTTTAACCTGGCTGCAAAGCCGTTTGGTTATAACCGCGCTACCACCTGAAGGCACCCCTTTCCAGCACCAAGATAAATCCTGACAGCTACATACGGTATATTAGAGCACTCTGTCTTTATCCTTAAAGTTTGGTTTCACAGCAACTCTATTAATAAACTAAGACATTATCACTGGTTCTCGGTAGTTTTCCTAATAACAATGCTCATCTTCCTGTGTTAAGCGAAGGTCACGGCATATGGATTCCTCAGTTTGTCCTTCCCTCTCTAATTATTCCAAAGCTCCCAGCCTCCCTCACTTAGTTTACCCGCAGACAATTCCTCTCTCTCTCTCTCTCTCTCTCTCTCTCTCTCTCTCTCTCTCTCTCTCTCTCTCTCTCTCTCTCTCTCTCTCTCATGCCTTCAGGTGTTTTAACCCTTTCATACAACGCTGTATTTTATTCTTGCTATCTCCGTACAGTTTTATTCAGCTTAGGAGAGACTTTTCGACCTGGAGTATTGAAATATAGCCACAATTACCCCGCTTAGTAAGAGAAACCTTTCCTAATTTGAATATAATCGTCTTTTGGCAGCGCGGTTAATCTCGTGTGTCGTCGTAATGAAGGGATTAGGTTTGTTGTAATGTTGATAATCCTGTCAAAATGTAGTAATGTTTACACTCCATTCGCATGTGATTTCGAATTACAGGATTACAACCTTCATCCAGCGCTGTGTTGATTTATGTAAAGTATTGGTCTGCTGATTTAAAAGTGCCATACGAAGCTTCCTAGCACTGGGCAGTCGACGTGCTGCAGTTAACCTCTTTTTTTTTCTTTCTTCTTCTTCCACCTCTAATGTTCTTGTGTTGAGTTGATGAACCCCCTCATGGTGGGAAAAACTCAAGTATTCTATTTCGCCTAAAGTAAGACAATTTTATTAAGCTGAAAATGAGTCATAGGAGCCTAGGAATGTTAATAATGTCACTCTTTACTCTCTCATGGTCTGAACAACTTCTGCATTGTGTCCCGACTAACCCCAGACGATCTCATCCAGCTGAGAGTGAGTTGAACGAGCCTGGGAGAATTAAGCTTCCTACTCCATTCCATAACTCACCTGTAAGAGAGCAGTGCGATCATATGTTGTGAGTTTCCATCGCCGTGCCGGAAGGTGTGTGTGAGTAAGTCATCCACTGTAAAGAGCAGCCTATCAGACGGGAGTGTCGTTTACATATATTGACGAGGCAGTTATTGAAGGAGTTGGAGTCTCACAGAAGGGAAAGGGGCCAACATGCGCCTCATTCATTTACATGTCTATGCAGTCTGTCTATAAAGCATGTCGAGATACTGGCTTCTGTTCCCGGAAAGAGAAGACTGGATGATCCCATATTATCTAGGAAAATAAGGGTTTCTGATCAACATTAGTTTCCAGTTTTACCATGGGCGCGAATACTATTATTGCTTTCCCATTTTTGTAGGTGATATTTTTACTTTGGGCATCTAAGGCCTTTTCTGACTTGAATTCTAACGTGATGGCTCTTTAGATAACTACGTGTCCCTCATGTGGCGATCAGATTTGCGTGTGTGTGTGTGTGTGTGTGTGTGTGTGTGTGTGTGTGTGTGTGTGTGCAGCTATATAAAAATTGGATTAGGGCAGCATAATCGGAAAACATAATATGTACTTACGGTAATAACTGCGAGTCTCATGTAATTAAGTGAATGACTCTGAAGTAGCACACTGCTATTAAATCCAGGAATAGACGGTGGTAGTGTATTCGTGTAATGGAGATCATCATGTATATTTACATGCACTTGTGTAGTTTTGGAAAGGAGGAAAAATTATTGGCCAAAGGCAGATGCACAGTATCTTCCACCTCCTTTTTCTGCATTAGTTCCCGGAATCAGTCAAACTTTTTACTATCCTATTTCCTCCTCTCATTCCAAAAGAACCCTAGCATTGTATACCAGCCAACGCCAGACGGGTTTATGTAGCTGAGAGTAAGTCATTAGAACCTGAGTGTTAATATTGTCACGATTAATCCTGTCATACTCGGGGCAGCTATAGGAATCTATCAATCTATCTATCTGTCTATCTATCTATCTATCTATCTATATATGTGGCTGAACGAGCTCCCCACAGAACTACTTCGTAACTAGCACCATATTCTACTGTTAACATGTTCTACACCAGGAGTCGGGAACCTTTGATGGACTGGGGGCCGGAACTGCTCTGTTACTCAGCTGGCAGGCCAGATGGTTTGAATTTGTTAAATCCTACGCCCTCTCCTCCCAGTAATAATAATAATAATAATAATAATAATAATAATAATAATAATAATATATTGGTATTAATAATAATATTGGCCCATCCATCCATCAAATAATCCTGTGTTGCCCCATGAGGAGCAATAATAATAATAATTCATCATTCATTTATCATCCAGTCCTACGTTGCCCAATGAAGAGAGTAGGAGCCCGGGGCTAAGCAAGTTGGTCCTGACATTTAAGATGAGAGTGACCAGACTCACTCATCCCTGAGTGGCATTACGTGAACAATAAACCGCAACCATCCCGTGGATATAAACCTTCACCGGCTCAATCCGACTGGAGCGCCGTAATTGCCCACTAAACCACCAGGCGCCAAAACTTGGTTGTATGGTTAACACCGAGCGTAGTAAATGGTTTCCTTGTGTACAGGAAACCATTTGGCTTGTCACTCAGTGTAAAGTCACCCACAGGCAGAAGGAAGAGGAAAGAATGAAGGAAAGAAAGACAACAGAGGGAGTGTAAAGTCACTTGTAGGCAGAAGGACGAGGAATGAATGAAGGAAAGAAAAACAAAAGAGGATGGAAGGAAAGAAGGATGGAGGAGAGGAAAGGATAGACACCAAAGAGCAGCACAACATCGAGTGAGTGGATGGTTAGCGCCCCCGCCTACCACTAATAATAATAATAATAATAATAATAATAATAATAATAATAATGAAAGAGTACACGTCAATAAGGATAATACTTTTTCAAAGTATATCTCCTATAATAATAATGAATAAAATTTTTATAAAATTAATGCGTTAGAAACCAAAGGAATAACTCGGAAGCAAATATCACCATGTGTAGTAGAAATATTCAAAGTATTTCCTAAAATTTATACTGAAAACAATTTTTATAAAAATAATGCATTACAAACAAAAAAACTTTCTTTACAACAAGTATCACTGTGTTATAGAAATATTTTTCACAACACTTACTACTTACTTCGATTATTAAGTGTTGTCATACTGCCAGCGTACAGGCAGTGAGGGGTCAGTGTGATATTTGCTGCTGTTTCTCACGCTAAAGTTTCTTGGTATTAGGCTTCAGGCTAGAGGAGGCGAGATGGAGTATTCCATTCAAGTGTGAATCACTGAGTTGTGTGCACAACTTGTTCTTTGTGAATTTCATTTTCGAGAAAAGCTGCTCACATATGTAAGTCCTTCCAAAGATACTTGCCATCTTTTTTGACGTGCTGTCCTATGTTTAGATAAATTCCAGCTTCCAGAACATACTTCTTGTAAAACTTCAATAAGGAGACCCCTTCTGCATGGAATTTTGATTTCAACACTTCTCTGCATTCAAGCTCAGTGAGTTCCATTTGAACCCTTTCAGGAGCTTATTAACCTCCATATCAACAGGAGTAGCAAAAAGCTTGAAATTATCTTTGTGTGACCGAGTTTCTTCAAAACGTGAGGAAAACTGAGTTCTGAGTTCACTGATAACGGCCTCATACTTAGAAGTGTCAGTGGGTTGATTTTTCCGCAACGTTGGGACATGAGCAAAATTTGATATTTATACCTAGCTCTCCAAAAGTTGAAGCTTCATCTCAAATGCCACAATAAGTTCATAGAGTACATTCACTAGTTGACTGCATCCTTGTAGTTTCCAATTCAGTTAATTTAAGTAGGAAGTACTAAGATTTACTGAAACCGTAAGACTTGAGATCCCTGCAGGATCACGAAGCTGTGGCACATTTACATTTTTCCCTTCCTAAAATTCAGTGACCTCTTCCAAATCATAAAACCTCTCCAACATAGCACTTCGGCTTAGCCAGCGAACATCGCAGAAGTACAGTAATTCAGAGTACTGAGCCGTTACCTCCAATAACAGCTGTTGAAATTGGTGATGATTTGAATCTCGAGGTAATATAAAATTAACAGCTTTCACAACCACATGCATTACCTCTTGCATTCCTGAAGCCTTAGCACACAGTGCCTCCTGATGAATAATACAGTGCAGCTTCATAATTTTGTTTTGATATGCAGCTTCTTTCATGTACTTCTCAAGAAATGCGACAAAACCTTTCTTTTCACCTACCATGGATGGTGCACCATCTGTAGCTACTGCAACTAACTTTGGGACATTTAAATTCATGTCTTTTAAACAGATCAAGAAGGCTTCGAAAATGTCTGCTCCAGCAGTAGTATTCTTGAGAGGTACTAGCTGCAAAAAATTTTCCAAATTTTCAAACTCTGAGTTGATGCCTCGAACAAATTTAAGTTGTGCAGTGTCCTTTGCGTCAGTATTTTCATCGATCGCAACGTGAAAAATACGGGAATACATCACAACAGTCACTTAGTGCTTGTTTGAAATCAGCAGACATTTCTTCAACTAGTCGTACTACAGTTCTTGCAGACAGCCTGATGTTAGAAAGTAAGTGCCTTTTTTCTGGGCGAACATTGTCTACCGCGGCCATCAGACACTTCTAAACAAACTCTCCATCAGTGAGTGGTTTCATATTTTCAGCCATGAATGAACTTACTGCATAACTGGCACGTGCACTTGTCTCTGATTCCGCAACTTATTTTGTAAATATTGAGGACTGTGCTTCCAAACTTGCGTTAATCTTAGCAGTTCTGTGTTTTCTTGTGTGACCAGTTAACTCACTGTGTTTCTTGAGTTTTGTCTCATATTGGCGCTTCAAATTTAACTCCTTGTTGACGTCTACAGATTCATGACAAATCAAGCACACTGGTTTGCAGTTGTTTTTGACAAACAAGTACTTCTCTGTCCGTATTTCTTCGAACATTCGACATTTAGAATCCACCTTCGTATGTTTTGTTGACATGTTGTGACTGGAAACCTAAGAAGCAGAAATTAGGCATATTGTCAGAACACATACTTATTGAGTACAAAGGAAAACAATACAACACAGCAAGGAACAACATAGCAAACAACACACATAGGAACAACAACATAGGTGACAAAACAATATAGGAAACAAATCAACATAGCAAAATTTGAAGAAGTAGTATACCCAAGCCTGCTGACAGACAAACCTCACCTATCCTCACTAGCAACTGGTAGACTGATGGGTGGGCGCCAGTACTGTCTTCTTGGGGGGAGGGGGACAGCATTTTGAAATTATCGTTCCTTGAGCAAAATCATCGCACCAACTTAAATAAAGGCTTTTCTTTTAAGTAATCATTAGTTATTAACTATATCGAGTGCATGTTATCGTTTATCGCACACGCCAAATTATCACATTGGGCAGTAATTTTTGAACATCTGGCATTGCTGGATTACTGAGCGCTGGGTGCAACATGTCATAGCCTCCTGATCATAGCTCAGGTCTGTTCGAATATACACTTTTTCGAATAAACTGTCTTTAGTGTTTCCCATAGTGATAACAGCCAGTCAGATTTACGGTTTTTCACTTACTAAGTGAAAAACAGGAATTTTTTAGTGAATTTGTGGAGCATACTGGGGGGGGGGGGCGGTCAGATTAAATTTATGGGCCGGGTCAGGCCCACGGTCCGTTGCCGACGCCTGTTCTAGACCATCATTCAGGATAGACATATGACAATGTTTCGCCGAAATCAAGTGAACTGAGTATGAACTGTTTGTAGGCACAGTAGAAATCTGTCGAAATCATCATATATTGGCTCCCACTTCAGTCTGTTGACGTATGAAAAGTTAAACAGAGTTAATGATATTCCGATTTTGAGGGAAATCGTGAGTGAACCGTGAACAGATGTACACGCCTTTCCTCCGCTCGGGCAGGCAGAAATGTTCATGATTAATGACCACGGACTGTTCCACAAAGCAAACATCACTTGATAAATCATATATTGTGAGCCAAAGGGACTCCTAAAATTTCAAATTGGATTTATGCAAATTAGCGGTTGGTGGGTATTGAAGCCGTTTCATTGCGGCCAAATGTTTATCATTGTGTTGCTGTAAAACCACAGCAACGCAGTAACGAGCCTCACAACACTTTGCCTCTACACTCTAATGCGGATTGATTAAACAATGATCTCTTATGTTGATGACCTGTTGTGGGGATCAAAATACACATACTGTATGACGCTTTTACCGGTGATATATTCTAGGATTATCTAATGCACAAGGAAGAATATTTGTTCCCCAAATGCATCGTATTAAGGGGTCTTTCTTAGCCAATAATTAACATGGCTAGATATGATGCTGAGAGGTTATGTTTTCTGTGATTAGACTACCAATTATGGCTTATTTACCGTAATTTGACGCTGGTTTTTGTTCACTTTCAGCACTTCTTCGTGACGAGCACTGTTATACGGTATTAATAACTTCATTCAGCTCAGCATTCAGAATGACAAGATGGCAGATTTATTCAAACTCGACAAAATGTAAACAATTAATTCCTGATGATAAAACTAGCATACGGACACCCTAAAGAACATTTATTTGTAAAGTAAAATGAGAAACGTTTTCCTGCTGTATCATTCTTGCTTTAGTTGTTCTCTCTCTCTCTCTCTCTCTCAATACATCAGCTCCTCTCTCTCACTCCCCTACGCCTCCCTTTGCCAATCAGCCCTTCCCCCTGTCCTAACAACTATGTTTCTCAAGTGATGACTTTCAACAGTAGCACCGCTCGCTCTCTCACTGATAACTTTGGACAACAGGTTCTCTCTCTCTCTCTCTCTCTCTCTCTCTCTCTCTCTCTCTCTCACCTCACTACGATGAGTATAATATTTTTCTAGCTACCTCTGCACGATCCTGTTTATCTTTTGGGACACCTCTTGTAGGGATCAGGGTAATGAAGTCTAAATCCAACCCTCCTAGTCTCAAAAGAGTCTCCGAAGCTGGAATAAATCGTCTGACGGCAACGGGAATATAATACAAAAGGCTACATAATACTCTGTCACTCTCATGCCTTGTAATCTGGTGGCCTTGATGCGGAGATATATACCCCTTCAGTGCGGTGATGTCTTTTACTTATTTAATTCTTGCAATCCCCGAGACAATTTCTTTCATTTTAAGTGTGGTTTCGTTGTGGAGGGGTTAGAGAGAGGTTCCATTAAAGACACACACACACACACACACACACACACACACACACACACACACACACACACACACACACACACACACACACACACACACACACACACACACACACACACACACACACACACACACACACACACACACACACACAAACTCAATTTGACTTAATCCCTTCAGTACCCTGACATCTTGTTTATTTTATCCTCGTGTGTGTGTGTGTGTGTGTGTGTGTGTGTGTTTGAGAGAGAGAGAGAGAGAGAGAGAGAGTCCAACTGTCCCACACCACGTACTGAAATGGTTGGAAACTGTCAGTCTCTGCAGTGAGATGACGTCGATTTTATTTTATTCTTATTACCATCGGGCAGTTTGCTTTACCTTAAGAGATAACTAACATTCAGTCTTAAAAGTAGTAGTACTCTCTTCAGGACAGTAAATTTCTTTTTATTTCCTTTTTTATTTTGCTAAATCTAAACCATTTCATTCAGTGTTTTTATTGTTTGTTTGTTACTCCTTCTAAACCATTTCATTCAGTGAAGGCTATATCTTTCGTTGCCGAGGGATCAGTGATGGGAATATAAACCACCACTAGTTCTAAAAATCATAAAGTGAGTCAAATCGTGTTACGAAAGCAGCGAAAACATTATAAAAGACGTCATTGAGTTCAAAGAATTAGATATAATAATCCATCATTGACTGTTCCTGGAAATTGCACTCTGTGGATGAAATATTCAGGCCAATATTTTGAGGCTAATAATTAAAAGACAAAATTGATCTCGGGGCGTGTTGGGGGAAAATTATCTCCTAATTAGGTTGCTAACCGCAATAAGCGCATTATAATTCCAATTAAAATGCTTATGAATTTCAGCTTAATGGTGGGCGATTGTCTGGCGGATGAGATGGATGAAAAACGCTGCAGCAAAAACGTATGTGATGTTCATTAGTCCTAAAATATCAAGGTATTGTTGAGCGTGGAAGGTTGAAGGGGAACAGTGCACAGTATTTGGACAGATTAGCACAACACACACTGCCAGCCAGCACAGAGGGTAGCTGCACAGTACCACGCCTACACCACACCACACCACCGCCGGAACACTGAAGTACCCACTCAACATCACATCAGTACTTCATAACTACACCTGCACTACACAACAACACACGCATGCACGCGCGCACACACACACACACACACACACACACACACACACACACACACACACACACACACACACACACACACACACACACACACACACACACACACACACACACACACACACACACACACACACACACACACACACACACACACACACACACACACACACACACACACACACACACACACACACACACACACACACACAATGCCGATATTACAACAAAACATTAATACACCGCCAGTACCACACTAGACTCACGCCATTATAACAACGCCGCAATTCATTACAGTACCACAACACCACACCACACTAGCAAAACATCACACTATAAGCATTATATCACCCAAAACCACACCACATAGCACCATGTCAACACCACACCACTACTATAACACCACACCACCGACCTACCACTTACGCCATCACCTCCAGTTCTGCATGCTATCAACCTCAGCACTCAGCATATCACCAGTATAACACCTTATCACCAACTTAGCATCACACCATCCCACAGTGGTTGGACTGACCATTTTCGTGAGCAAAAGTCTAAGGACGTAACACCCATATTTTCATTTAGGTTTTCTGTATGGTAATAGGAATAAATATCTTAAAAATTGATGTTTTGTTTTTTCACATTTAATTTATAACAGATTTTATTTTCCATGTTTACACAATGTGAATTCCACATAGGCAAACAAAAAACAAAGTGTCAAATTATACAACTTTCAATACTTTTAAATTATCTAATTTTTGGTTTATAGTTTCATAAGACCACTTCCATCAATTTCGTATTTTATTATTAGTTCCAACGGAAGTTTTTCCTCTTCGCCTTGATTTTTAGCCTTTTCTAAGCATATATCAATAGCACTTTTATGATATTTCAAAAGACGCTTCACTGTATGATCTAATAATATTTGAAGTGGGACCTTTGCCTCAGACTCTGAAACACAGATATCGTCTGGGTAACAACTTTTCTTTTCGACGAGTACTTGTTCATAAGGTGGATACATATAACAGCCTTTGTCTCTATGTGTTTCTCTTAAAAAGGTATAACTTTGTTTACTAAGGTCGGCTGTCACAAGAATATTTAGAGCTTCAAGAGGAGAAAATCTTGATTCTTTAGGTTCTTTGCACTTACTCAAAATCTCAGCTGCTTTTTCTGGGGATGATATGGAGAGTGCACATACCTCTGATGCAGCAGACTTTCCCTCCCTTCTAAGCTTCATTTGAGTAGCATACGCTAATTCATCAGTTGAATTGTTTTCTCTCACATGTCTAGTTTTCCTTCTTTTCGTACTGTGACTACACTCAGACATTTTTTTTACAGGTCTTCCTGAATCACTGTCATTTGATCTCTCACCATGAACATTAAATTGATTTGCATCACTATGTTCATTATCTGTGTTTTCAAGTTTGATCTCTGTTTTAAGCCAGTTCTTGTTTTTATGAAAAAAGGTATGTCTTGTTCGGTAGCTTTTTCTCCACCTCTCATTAAACGCCTTCACTAGAGATCTTTTCTTAACATCTGGTATGTGTTTCGTGTGCCCGTGTGTTTGTTGATGGCTTAATATTACTTTGTTAATAGTATTTTCTAGTGTGGTAGTTGTTATGTTCCTTACATATTCGGTCACTATTTCTTGTATCGTGATTGAATGCATACCTGAAAAAAAAAAAAAAAAAAAAGACGAAACAATAATATGCAGTGTAATTGTTTTATAAGATAGTGTATAAATCAATTTTCTCTGACAAAAAAAACATTTCCTATTATGTTTTTTATGGGTAGCTATTATAAAATATTATTCGGTTATGGTCTAACTCGTGGGACTATAATATCAATGTGTTTCGTATATTTATTTACAATATTTCTTCTCAAACACTCACAGCACAGTATTACGATTCCTTCATGAGAATATATGACCAACGAGAAAATCTAGAAAACCTGTATTTACCGATAAGGTGAGTTTCAGCCACAGACGTCTGTTGACATTGTTGTCATTAGCCAAAGAAAACGAATGACAGTCAGCTGATCAGCTGGGCCAGGATGGGCGGTATTTTTAAACTCATTTTGACGAGCGGGACTGACTTCAGAGTCACTTAAATGCTGTTTTTATGTTATACTGCAGATTACTGCAGTTCTCTTATATTGCATATAATAGTTAAATATGTAAGTTAACATGTTTTGAAGTATATTATACGAGCACATTGCAGCTACCATATCATTTCATCAATTTAGTAAAATTATTTATGATAAATTTATAAGCAATCTGAATTCAGTTGAATGGTTATATATGCAATAGTTGGGACACATAACTATTACCTTTTTATTTTGGGAGATACCCATTAACAGATCATAATGTACTGGGTATCATAAATTTCACGTATTTATTTTGTTTATTTTTTCCTTCTTATTAGGAACATTATTTTTTAGTTCCATACACGTTTATTATTATTTAACATGGTATAAAATTGAATAGCAATAGTGTTGGTGGAAAAATTCATATCGAATTTTGCTCACTAAATGACTGTATCTGACCACTGTGGGCATCCCCCTGACCAGGATATTGTCACCTCAACATCACAACACAAAACCACATCATAATTGCGCCTCTAGTGAACAGTATATGATAACTCCCAATACTACAGCACAGCACCATAACACCACAGTTCCTCCAGCATATCTTCACCCCAGCACCACAGCCCACCACCACCTTAACAGCACACCAACATCACTTCAATAATACACCACCACCCCACCACCGTACCACACCACCATATCAGTAACATCACACCAGTGCCACCCAACAACAAAACACTGCACCACCGCCACACCACCATCACAGTGCTGCAGCACCACCACACCGCTACAACGGTACCGCACTAACACCACCACATCACCACACCACTACCCCAGCACTACACCACAACTGCACCGATATCAACACCAATACACCTGTGTAACACAACACCACCACACCAACACGGCATCACATCACTATCACATCACACCACACCAGCATCACTCTAACACCACACGACCATCACACTCTTTCCACGCCAACACCACGCCAATAACACACTACCACTCCAGTATCACACAGTAACACTAACACCACGCTGCCACGCCAACCTCACATCACCACCACACCATGACACCACCACCCCATTTTTACAGCATGACGCCACACCAGCATCACACTAACACCACACGACCATCACACTCTCTCCACGCCGACACCACACCAATACCACACCACCACTCCAGTATCACACAGTAACACTAACACCACGCTGCCACACCAACCTCACATCACCACCACACCATGACACCACCACCCCATTTTTACAGCATGACGCCAACACCACATTATCGCCACCACAGCACACCGCCAGTACTAGAATACCAAATTAACATAACTCAACCCCTGCAATGCTACACCACCACATCAACACTACTGCATCGCAACATCATCACACTTTTACCACAGCTCCACAGTAACTCTGCATCATCATCATTGATATTACACCATAATTACACTTGTACCACATCACACCATCACAACAACAACACCACCAAATCAACACCACATTACTCCATCAGCTCCACACCACGCCATTACCTCATCAACGAAACGCCACCAATATCACACCACCACAGCAACACACCAACAACACCACACCGACGCCGCACCATTACCACATCACCACACCGACGCCGCATTAATACCACATCATCCCGTCGACATTACACAGCATCATCAACGCCACGCTGTCACACCAACATCACATCAGCACAACTAAGCTACATCCCTTTGACAGTGACAGTCACAGCACACTCAGTTCTGGCTTGGACAAAAGGACCTCAAGACATTTCTGTCCTAGCACCGCATCACTCTCTCTCCTCACACCACACCACCATCCCCTCTCCCCACACCTCACCTCCATGCTCTCCAATCTACCCACACCACACCACCATCAACTCTTCCATACCACAACGCACCATCATTCTCTCTCTACCCACACCACACCACAATGCTGTCTACTGTACTCATACCACACCATCACCCCCTGTCCCCACAACGCACCACCACCCCTTCTTCCCACAGCGCACCACCATCCCTTTTCTCAACACACCCGTATCCCCTCTTCCCACACCACACCACCATCCCCCCTTCCCACACCACACCATCATCCCCTCTTCTCACACCACACCACCACCCCTCATTTTTATTCCAGTACGTCACCCTCCCCTCTACCCACAACACAGCACCTTCCATTATTTAATTTCTTGTCTTTTCTCCCCACACCGTCCTTAAGGTTTTAGTTTCGTGGTCATAGGAAATTCTTTAGCACCTGTTGTTTTCTAGATTTTTGCATTTGTTTTATTAACCATTTCACCACAATGACGCCTTATGTTCATTAATGGTGCCTTTAGATTAGTTGATTAAATTTAAGCAAAACTTCTCATATTGATGGAGCCATTTGAAGGCTATATGTAAACCTTCATATTGAAAAAACTCATTCCTCATATTCATAACTTCGCATGGAGATTGCAAGAATGCTTTAATTAAAATTGTCCTCAAGGCTGAATTAGATTAATAGGAAATATGTAGATATGAATAATACACGAGAGTACTTAGTTAAAATATGCAAAGTACGTCAATAAGGGAGAGGTATTAATTAATCTTTCATATCCCACGACCCTTGATCTAATTATTTCGTTAAAGAAAAGGTAATAAAATGCCCTCTTCGACCACGAGACGAAGGTCCTCTGATTAAATTTGCAAAGGAAAGGGTATTAGGAAACGACTTAGACAACGAAAATACGGCTCTTGGTCTAAATATATATATAAATGAGATAATAAAAAGCCTCATAAGGAATACAACATGTGGCTCAGTCTCATAAGGAATACATGTGGCTCAGCCTCATAAGGAATTCAACATGTGGCTCTGCCTCATAAAGAATACAACATGTGGCTTTAAATGTATTACTAAGGAAAGAGCATGAGGAAGACCCCTTAGACCCTGAGAATATGGCCAGTGTCTAAATATATCACTAGGGAAAGGGTATATGAAAGTCCCTTTAGCTCTGGATATTACGACTCGTGGTCTAAATTCTTTCTATCGCTAAGCTGAGTATATTAAACAGCCTTAATCAGCCCACGAGAGTAAGGGCTTTGGTCTAATCTGTTTCTACCAGCCGCCCCACTGCACCCTCCCTCGTCAATCTCACTCTTCATCCGCTCCATCACACACACCTCAGCTAAATCACTAATATTGCCTCCTGGCACACACAGTACAGTACATCACCTTCAGCAAGATCGTTCTCTCCCTACTGCGTCCATTACTCCTGCTACCTCACATATCTGCACCAATGAATCTTCGAAACTTCACTGTTGCTAAAGTTGTCATTTTTGTAGGTAATTTGCTATAACCCTGGCTACCTGTGAAAGTGAAGGTGTGATGGATGACAACAGTAAACAAGGACTGGCTTCACTTAACATTGTAGCCACAGTCCACCAACTGGAAAGTGTCGAGTACTTGTACCGGACTGTATGTGTACTTTGCAATATGATATTTTACTAACGCTTCATAACAAAGTAAGCGCTTCACTGACTACTGCTCTTCCACTGCCCTTGTGTTTTTATCTCCCTTTTTTTCCATTCGCATCGCCGCGTTTTTGTCTTCATCGGGAGAGGATGGAGGGTGAAAGACTGACGAAGAGAGTGTATGTGAGTGAGGTGGAGGGGGGAAGAGGGAGGGGGAGGCCGAGGATGAGATAGAGGGATGGGGTGGAGAGGTATATGAGAGAGGGGGGTGTGAGTTGGGAGCAGGGCAGTGAAATGGCGGGGGACAGGGCGACTTGGAGGCGATTTGTTTGTGGCCACCCCAAACGGGATTGAGGCGTCTGGCAATAGATAGATAGATAGATAGAAGAATTAAGAAAATGTTGTCTCAGTAAAGTATAGTTCAGTAATGCCACTCTCACTGCACAAACCGTGAACAGCTCTTTTATCAACACCTAACAGCCTTCATAACTTGCCCACATCATTACCCCGTCAACCAAAGTCTCAAATTCGCAGACACATAGCCTACATTTCAGCGACAACAAGAGAACCCCCAAATATCTTTATGTATAACGCCCTTTTCTAAGAGGTCTCTCTTAAGCTGAACTCAGTCATCTTGCTGTACCCAGAATGAAGTAAAATAAAAGCCTTCACCGTTCTGAGGAAGTTACATGTGTCATAGGTGATGTTGTTTAAAGAGGAGTTTACCACTTCACCCCAAGTATGCCATTATAATTTTTTTCGTCGTACTTTCAGAGGTTTTTACATAGCTTAGGAGAGAGTTTACCAAATGAGGACAGTGTTTTCCAACTGAGGAGTCCGATATATCAGTTTTGAAATCTTTTCAGTACGAATAATCTTGCCCATTTTGGAATAAAATGTCTTAAAGAAGCTAGAATTAACTACAGTATACAGTCTTCACCAGGAATACTGAAGGACATGCAGGGGAATCCATTTCTGCCAAAACTACACCATCAGCATCCTCACACAGCAGTCCTGATACCCTCGTACAGCAGCACCGACACCATCAAAATGCAGCACTCACACACCATAATAGACCCATGTAACTCCATCACCATCACGTTTCTCCATTTCCCTGTTACCACTATACTCCTCTACCACATATTTGCATATTTCTGTCACTTTCCCAAGCACCTTCACACACACACACACACCCTGCCTACAAACCCCCTCACATCCATTTTATTTACCGACACCTACAACACCCTCACTCACACCACCACATTTACCCGCGCCACCACACACACCTATTCATCTACCACACGACCCTCACACCACAGGTACAGTCATTAATTATCACACTTGCATCACATATATACCTCACGCCTCTTCCGTATTCGTTCCACCACATAAACACCTCACACCTCCATCACATTCGTATGCCACCACACCATTACCACACACTCCTTCACAGCCACATCCTTGTACTACTAAACACTTCCACATTCCAACACACACACCCACACACCCTTCCTATCTCCAACCACACACCCACATCACCATACACCACAACACACTTTCACAACTCCATCATGTTTCTACACACACACACACACACACACACACACACACACACACACACACACACACACACACACACACACACACACACACACACACACACACACACACACACACACACACACACACACACACACACACACACACACACACACACATCCCACCATCCCAATCCATAACCCCACAGATCCCCCACCCACACTTCCCTCACCAATGTAATCCCACAAAGCCTTTAGGAAAGTCATCAGTTAGAGGACAAGAGCGTCCACGGAGACCCACTCGCCACAGCGGCCAAGTAAAAGTTTTCCTTCATTAATCTCTTGCGCACTGTGTCCCTGGCCGGTCTTCTCCTGATGTAATTGTTTCCTGGCTCCCAGAATGACTCTCCCTCACAACAGTTTACTTCACCATCAGCACGTATTATTCTAGTTCGTCCTTGTTACATTCAGACGATTTTAGCCATCCTAGGAGAGAGATCAAAAGTGAAGGTGGTTACTTGTCAGCTTATATTTGTTTGTTTACCTCTTGTCAGCTTTATTCAGCTGAAGGGAGTGCTCTTTTAGTGAAGGGATTAGTGAAGGCTAAATCCAACTCCTCCAGTTTTGAAAACTACCCTACAATATGTTTTAATCTGAATGAAATTGGCAAAATAGCGCAAGAATAAAAAAACGTACTAGAGCTGAAGGATTTAACGCTTTGTGCTTTTTCGCAAATAAGAAATTGTCATAATTTGTGACTCTCTTCGTAACTATTAACTGATGATATTTTAGCAACTAAAAAAAATGTCCGCTGTTGAAAACGCTTACTGCTGCACTTGTAATGCATTTACTTAGCTTTGTAGGAAGAAATTGAAAGGCACACTTCATTTCTCCGAATGAAAGCGAACCAGATCACATGGTGAAACAGTTTCTGGGGCAGTATGTATAAATTTGCCTAAGCTTCAGTTGTGTGGAGGACTGCTTGTATAGACCCCGATGTTCGCTAATATCCGTACTACCAGACCTTCCACACTCACCATTACGGAGAATATTAGTGACAAAATACGAAAACAAAACCGATATGAGATGATACCTTAACTGGGATGGTGAATTGTTTTTCGTGCAGACTGGCTAAGATCCTCTCTAAATCCTTCTCTTCCTCTTGCATTCATTCATGTAGTTCTACTCCCACGCTCACAAGGACTATGAATGGACGCACTTGAAATGCATTGCTATTACAGTATTGATTTCCATGCAGAGCTTTCTCGCGTGAAACGGCGGTAACGCAGTAGATTGAGGCACCGTATAATTCAGCAATTCCTCTTGAGAACACGTTTGGCTGGATTCCATTTCTTGGTAGAGCTGGAAGACCATCCGACAGGTGGGAGTATTGCACTGAGAGTAAAATAAAATGAAAATGGTCTGCTGTGATAGAGTTCATTAATAAATAGATACGGCCAAAGAGGAAAGTTTGCGTCCTAATTCATTGGGTCTTTTCACATTCTACCTGTTGAATATGCTGTCTTTTTTGTTTCATTCTTGCTGCCTTCAGACAGTTTTTATAAATAAAAGGGAGAATTTTAGAACTGGGAGGGTTAGATACTGCCTTAATTCTCCCCTACACAGACTGCGACCCTCCGTAAATTGATTAAAGTCGTCCGGATGTAGCAAGGATTAAAAAAAAAAAAAATACGTCCTCGGATTGAATGGGGGTTAAGACATATGCGTCCCTTTTCTTCCAAATGCATCATATCGAAGAGAACTATTTCGTGGGCAGAGAAACACACCAGCCTTTCACCGGCTGAGAGTATTTTCCAACAGACCAGTGAGTGAAATACACGAGGTGAAATATTAGTCTAACTTTGTTCTTGGCTCAACTTAAGCACTATCTTGCAGGCCAAGTTCTGGAATACTCTTCCAACGGTTGAAATAAGAATGAACTTCACAGGGAGAATAGATTAAGAGTGATTATTCTTGGAAACCCTGAGCTCCCACGTCTGGGGTAAACTCATGTCATACGATCTGGACATTATTTCTGTTTTCTTCTAGTCATAATATAGATCATTATATGCACTTCTCTTAATCCAAGCTAATTCTTCGACGGTGGATGAGAATACTGTACCATTCAAAATTGCTTTTGTGTAATTGCCTTCTGCACGAACTAAAAAAAAAAAATATCCTCGATTCTGTTGTCACGCTATCACAAGATTCACTCTCTAGTTCAAGAACGTAATCTTAATTTCATTGTATCTGCATATCTCTGCCCTTGAACCTCATTCTTCGGCATAAGTTTTATGGTGGCAATGAATCATATAATTTCACACAACATACTTTCATGCCGTACTCTACACCAGCTTATATCACCATCACCAATATCCTGAATCCCTCTCCTACCTAAAGATTTGCTGAAGTGGGATCCAGAGACAAGTAAGGAAAATACGAAGAGGGCAACACCTCTAATGCAATTTCAAAACCGCTAAAATACCACAGTTTAAATGGTAGTTCAATGCAATTGGCACTACTCGCCACCACACAGTCCTGCCACCACTACACCCCCCTATCAGACACACACGTACCCTATAGTTTAGCTGGGATCCTTGTGTAGCTGGCATTACTCTCCAAAGTCTATACTGCCTTAAATGGTTTTTGAGGTTGGGGTAATATTAGACTTTTCTGGATGTGTTTTGCACGCTGATTTCTGAAATGTTATTCATTTTGCTCAGTCAGGTCGGAATTTTGTGCTATAGCATTTTTACGAAAATGCCTGGGTGATGATTATTACATTTTCTAAAAACTATTGTACACGTGTTAATAAAGACATTTTCAAAGGGAAACAACAGTAATGTACAGTTAGTTTGAGAATTATGTTGTGTAAATTCTTCTAACAGATTTTTGTGTTTAATCATGAATCGAAAGTGTAAAAATGACCCAAAGAGGTTTTGCTATATATGCGGTTGTGTAACAATGTCAGACCGTCAGTGCACCATCACTCCCCTAGTGAAAAACGTATATTATGCATACTTTGGGATGAAACTTGGGGACCAAGATAAAACTTTTGCACCTTCAGTGTGCTGTAAAACATGTGTTGAAAATCTGCGGCGCTGGAGCAAAAGGAAGATTCAGTGTCTGCCATTCGATATTCCAATGGTGTGGAGGGAAGGGAGAGATCATAGCACGGACTGTTACTTCTTCATGACAAACCTTCAGGGTGAGTTATACTAATGAGTTCTCAATTCAAGTGCATTATGTTCATTTTTTAAAATACCCAAAACTCAGTATGTTACGCTATCTTGACAGTAAGTCTTCCTTTCATATTTCAGACATAAACAGGAAAAACAAACAGCATGTCAAGTAGCCTACCCAGATATACCCTCAGCCATCAAACCAGTCCCTCATGGGCCTGCAAGGCGGCTACACTAAGTATCCCTGTTTCCTCCTTCCTGTGGGACAGTCAAGTAGAAAAGCAGCACTACATGCAACGTGACTGGCCTGCAAGAAGTGGACTTGCTCCGGGTTCTCACAGTGTTGTTGCACATCCTCTGGTGAATCCCCAGAACATACTTCTTCCACCTCTGCACATCAACCTCTGTCTGTTCAAGAACTCTGTCAAGGCACTGGACAAAAAAAAAAGCCAAGCTCTCGTCTTCCTTAATGAGAAATTTCCACAACTCAGTGAGGCAAAACTGAAAGCAGGTGCTTTTGATGGCTCTCAGATCAGAGAGTTACTCAAAGATCCCAAGTTTGATGAAGGCATGGATGATATCGAGAAGAAAGCCTGGCATGCCTTGAAATCCATTGTCTCCAATTTTCATGGCAACTACCGAAGTCCAGAGTATGAGCGAGTTGTCAAGGACCTCCTTCAAAGCTACAAAGTTCTTGGTGCATGCATGTCCATCACAATGCATTTCCTCAGCTCCCACCTGGACTATTTTCCGGCGAAATGCGGTGATGTGAGTGAGGAACAAGGAGAATGCTTCCATTAAGACATCCGAGTAATGGAGGAGCTGTACCAAGGTCACTGGGATATCAACATGCTCGCTGACTATTGTTGGTATTTGAAACGGGACGCCTCAAACTCCAAGCACCAAAGAAAATCTCTGCAAAAGGCATTTACACCTGTCTAACTATATAGTCATATGTGTTGTTGATAAATTTCTAGTCGTATGCGTAGCTGATACATTCTTCTTATGTGTTTAGTAAAAACTATTGACATCAATTATATGATTTTCATCTTTTTCCAAAACGTCATACTGTAAAAACTTTACCCGGTTGGGCAAAATGAATGGTATTTTCGGTATCAGCATGCAAAATACATCTAGAAACAACTGAGAAACCCCAAACCTCAAGAAAAAAGTTTTCAAATGCAACCCAGTGGGATCAATAGGTAATTCTGGCCATGTGATGCAACAGAAGTACCATACAAAATAATGTCATAGACCAAAATAGGCAAACAGGTGGACTTCATTAAACTATATGTTGTTAGCTTTATGTATTAGGCTGTGTAATATTGTGGTGAGGCTGAACAAAGCGTCGGACTCTGCCATTATATGTCTCGCTCCAATAATGACAAGGAGGATGGCTGACAAAGGGAACGCCGGTACTGCATGGTAGGGCTTGTCGCCAGATCAGAAGGATGGAGAGAGACAAGAAGAAATAGGTGGCGAGAAAATGAATTGTAGGGGAAGGAACGAGTGTTGGGACTTCAGTCCTAGTGCACGAAGAATATTCGGTGGTCAAGGGACACTAACTGATACATACAAGCGTGACTGACCAGGAAAGCATTTAACCATTCCCCCAGAATACCACAAGCTACCGATATATTAATCGCCTAGGTCTCTGTTTCAGTTCTCGGTACGAACATGCTCGAGTAAAGTGGCCATGTCCTAAGGCCTCGTTACATGGTGGATGGATATACACTAAAACATGGTGCAGTTATATATAATATGAAACTATATTTTTTAAGAACTAAACATAAAGCTTTGTGTTAAGTTTTATATAAAAATATGAGGGTTCTTTTTCTGCTCAATATATTTTTTGCATAGGATTCCACTTTTACGAAATAGTGCATTGATACCAGCTATTTTTTATGCCTTTCTGTAACCTTCACGCATGCCAGCTCTTTAACAGTTTTATATTATTTGCATGGATTGGTCAGGGAAATGTGATAGAAGGGTGAGTGTTTTTTGTCATATAATATGACATCCTTTGACGTCGTGGTAACTGTTATTCTCATTTGGCTTTGCGTGCCATTAATATGCCATATCTGATTAAAGTATATTTGTTATTGTAACATTTATTCAGCACAATTTTATGTAGATCGTTTGACTTGTGAAGTGGAGAAAAAAGTTTGGATGGAAAGTGAAAATGATTACGGTATGTGGCCCATTAACTACTGCTCTATATGTTGACAGTTTTCCTACTTTTATACAATCTTGTTCCTGTTTCTGGATCCCTCACTCCCTGTATGATATAGATCATTCATTTAGCTGGGCAGCTTAGAGAAGGAAACTTGGCTGCAGAAAAAGACAATACTACCCTTCAGCATCTTTTTCATGGCACTGCCTTGTGACTGGTGTCATATTTTAGCATTAACATCTTGCTACAACTCTACATCCAGTTCTATGCCTTGTTAAAGCCAACAGAATTTAGGCAATATTAAACAGTTGTCAGTGCCTTTCACGGTACTTATATCATGCAACACTGAATATCTGTTTTCATTTTTGCAATTTGATTTTGATATTTTAATAGATAACCATTAATACAATATCAGTTAAAGTCTTCAGGAGGGAATGAGCGTCATGATGATGTTAACGATGATGATGATGATGAAAATGTAAGTTTTTTAACACTCAAATTAAACTGCAATTTTTTTTTTTTTTTTTACCTTTGTGTGTTTGGTGGAACTAGAGTCGAGGTGGTATGTTACTGTAAATAAACACTCTTCACGTTGAAGAGGTAGTGGATATCAAATTTAGCTTGTTATAATCCTGCAGTGTTGCTTTTAACATTAAACAGGACGCCTTGGATAGCGGCTGGCTCAGACATCTTTGCGGCTCTACTCGGTTCACTTTAACTTCGGCTAAAATTAGTTGCCCTTCATCGTTAGTTATGCATTGTATGAAGAGGTTAACACTAGAAATGTGGAGACAGTCACGAAGAAGTGCTATGAAAGGACAAAGAGCCGTAGTACTCTCCGTTATACCATTGAGCTACGGGAAATAGCCAGCAAAGGGACGAAAATTTCTGCAAGTTTAAGATAGATGAAGTATAACAAAATTTTGCTTATCTCACAATCATCCAAACAAGAAGTCTTCATCAATCACAAGAGTCTGGTGTCTTCTGTGTGTGTGTGTGTGTGTGTGTGTGTGTGTGTGTGTGTGTGTGTGTGTGTGTGTGTTAAGCTACCTCTTACTTACAACATGCAGTATTTTCTTGTCTGCAGGCGATATGGAGAACCCTCTCATATTTCTTCTCTTTCCTCTCCCTCGTTTTCTTCTCTCCTTCATTTTACCCCTCTCCTTTTTTTCCCCTCTTCACTTCACTCCTTTCTCTACATCTTTTCTCCCTCCGTTGCCCTCGTCTCTTTTACTTATCTACGTTCCTTGATCTTGTGGTTGTCTTCATATGAACTGCTTCTTACGCCCTGCTAAATTTGGTATAGGCGATATGGTGACACTCTTCTTTTTTCCGTCCTTTCCTCTCCACTCTTACCCACCTTTACCCTCACTTCTCTTCCTTTTTCCTCCCCTCTTTTTTCTGCTTCCTCTCGTCTCCTTTCTCCCCCTCGTTTTCATCACACTCCTGTACTTCTTTCCTCCTCCCCGCTTCCTCATCTGTCTTCTGTTATTTCATCATATTTCCTCATTCACTCACTTTGTTGTGGTTCCTTTAAGATGAACTGCCTCTTTACTCACCTCTTAACTTCCTAGCTTCAGGGGATATGGGGTACCTGTGCTCCTTTCACCTTCTGCTCCTTTTACTTTCTGCTTCTTTCATCCTCTCTCTCCCTCTCTCTCTCTTTTTTTTCCTCAGCGTCTTTCCTGCCACATCTTGTCTCTTTCTTTTTTGTACTTTTTTCCATTTCTGTACTTTAGTTTCTTTATTTCTCTATATCTTTTTCCCTCCTTATATTCTCAACTTTTCTTCGCCAGTATTCGCGTCTCTCTCTCTCTCTCTCTCTCTCTCTCTCTCTCTCTCTCTCTCTCTCTCTCTCTCTGCTGTGATATTTCTGTGTCTTATTATTATTATTTGTTTTACGTGAGTTGTTTCGCATCTCACTAGTCATCTTGTAGAGTACTCTCGAGCTGGAGATCTTTACTTTCATCTTCTCTCTTCTTATCCTCTCAATCCAGTTTTCATTTTCTCTCACCTTCACTCCTTTATTCTTAATTGTTTTTGTTCTTCTTTCCTTTCCCTGTCTTTTCTTTCTTCTTATTTGTGTTGTTATTGTCTTGTTCTTGTTTTTTCCCATATCATATTTGTGCGCACACTTATATTCGTGTTTCTCTAGATACGAGGCACTGTATCTTTGACCTCGCAGCTTATGGTATTCGGGTGATATAAGGGTTATTCTTGCTTTCTCATCGTCTTTTCTCATCCATTTCTTCAGTTGCTGTATTGGGCTCTGCCACCCTTTTCTTCTTATTCTTCTCTCACGTAATTCTCCACTTTTTTTTTTTCTCCACGTCTCTCCTTTCATCCAAGTCTCCCCACTTCTCGTCTCCAGTCCTATCCTCCTCTCATTTCCTCCCTGTCTCTACTTAACTTCTCTTTTACTCTTTTCTTTGTTAAAATTTATTGTAACTTCCACATACCTTGTTGTGGTTCTTTAGATAGGCCTATTTGCTGCTTCTTACTTACCACTTAGCTTGTTGACTGCAGGCGATATGTGGGCCTCGACTGCTCGTCTCTAATCTTTCTCTCCTTCTTCTCTCCCCCCTCTTTCCTGTCCTCCTCCCCTCCTCCCTTTTGTTTTTACTTGTATCTTTGTATACGTTGACTTATATTGTTGTGATTCTTTAAAAATGAACCTCTCCTTAGTCACCACGTTACGTGTTTGCTTCAGGCTGTTCTCCGCTCTATCTGTTTTATTATTATTATTATTATTATTATTATTATGAAACTTTGCCATACAAATGGCAAAGCTTCATGATTTCGTCAGAATCATTGCACTTCCTATTCTTCGATCTGGATGATATTATACATGAAGGTACCCTGGGATAACCCAAGTCCTTGTGCGAAATATAAATGACCTTGGCCTATTTTTGAAGGTGATACACTCATTTTTATTCTAAATATTGCGTTCTCGAAATTGAAATATCTCATAAACTAATTGAGATACAGTTATCTGGTTTAAAATCATATGATTGAAATGTTTGTTGAATAATTCTGGCTTAAAATTTTGCCATGTAGCCTAGTGGAAAGTACCGAATTCAAATCTGCTCAGTTTTTCTTAGCAACACGTTCTAGAGAAAAATCTCAAAAGCTTTAAAGCTGTAACTTTCCAGATATATAGCTGTGGTCCCTCTTATGATCTGAAAGGAATATTGTTACAGTTAAGCATACATTTAGCCAGTTATTGAGACAAACGTAATATTTACACATGCTTTCTTCCACACCTTTGTCTTCATATCTTGTTGACAAGAAGTTACCTTAGGCTCATCAGATCTTGTTTTTATTACACATACCATATATTCCACAAATAGATTGGCCGAAGCGTACTTATTGTGGCTACACAGTAAGAATAGGTAACTAATTTTTATAATTATTATCATCATTACTCACCTGTTTGTTCTTTCTATTCTTTAACTACCAGCATCATTTCATTCGTCCATTGTTCACATTTTATATTCCTTCCTCATTTTCTTCCCTCATTTTCTTTGCTCGTGTTTATTTCTTTTTCTCGTAGTTCTTTCGTTCCTTCGTCCATCTTTTTTTTTTTTTCCGGCCATCTTTTCCTTTCCTTAATACTCCTTTTGTTTGAGATCTAGGGTTTTATTAAATCTCCTACATCTCTCTTCTCCTCATGGTTTCGTATTTGGTATTGTTCTTCTCATTTCCTTAGGTTTCCCTCAGTCTTAAATGGGTTTTTATTTTCATTTACTTATTACTCACCGTACTTATTTGGGGAAATTCTTTTGTATCTTTTTCCTTTCCTATTTTCCTTTATTCTTCTCTCTAGTTATCAATCTTTGCTTCCTGTCCTTTACTCCCCTGTTATATTCTTCTTTCCTTTTTCTCTTTTTTTTTTCTCATTATAATAATCTCTCGGCATCTTTCTTAGCTGGCAGTTTTTTCTTCTTCTCTTCGTTTATTTTTTTCTTTCCTTTCCTCCTATCCTTTATTCTTACTTTTTCATTTCGTTTCCAGCCACCCTTCTGCCCCCTCCTCAGTCTGCTGGCCTTCCGCTCCCAAAAGAGTATCATGCCCCGTGTATCACCATCATTGTATTTATAAACTTTCTTCATGCTGAGTTAAGTGCAAGATTCTTTTTTATGCTTTTCTTCACTCTAAATTATGTGCAGGATTATTTATGTTGTGTTGTTTCACTCTACAGGGTACATTATGTGTAAGGTTATTATTTTTGGCCTTTTTTTTCACTCTAAATTATATACAAAATTATGTGGAAGATAATTTTTTTTTTAAATGCTCCTCACTTTACATCATAATCATTTCTGGTGCTTTTCTCTTCATTTATACAGTTACTAAGCACTTTCCAATTCAGCTAGAGTAACGATATGTGAATAAATATCAGACAAAATGATTTATGAAAAAATGAAATGTTACATAGACTCAAGTATCATAAAATAATTATTCACCAGTGGATGCCAGGTGTATTAATTTTTTCCTGCCACCAGATGCTTTCATTCATCTTAAGAAAGCTCTCGAGCAGTGAAGAAGTGAATGAATGCTGTATATTGTCCCATCCAGTTCTAAAGTCTCTCCTGAACTGAATATACTTATCTTGTGGTAGCAAAGAAAAAGAGAAAAGACGTCATCATTTACTTTCTTTAATGCGATGGCCTATTTTTTTCTTGCTATATCGATTTATTCAGTTCAGGGTAAATTTTTCGATGGAGTGGGATTAGATGTACTGCAGTCTTAGTTAGTCCCATTACTACTACAGCTGCATGAAACTGTTGGAAAAAATAGTTAAATCAATCTGGTGCCAGCTGCATTAGAAATAAATGTGTCATTGCACTTGATTTGTCATTATCCTTTATGAATGGGTCTGAAAGAAAAAAAAATAACGCTTTAACATAGGAAGATAAAGGTGCCAACCATATTGAAAGTATTTAAGAACCTTTGCAAGAGGGCCTAATAAAAATGGCCTGAAAGTCACAACAATAAAGACCTGAAAGACTTCTCCATATTGAAAGCGATGTAAGACCCTTCCTGAATGCTTTTCCTCCAGGCCCTCTCTGCCAATCAGCTCTTTCCCCTTTTCTAAACCCTGTGTTCTCTCACTTGATGATCCCCTCTCCTCTCTTTCTTTTTTCATCGCCTCTTTCACTCGCCTTCTCTCTCTCTCTCTCTCTCTCTCTCTCTCATCTCATCTCTTCTCTTCTCTTCTCTTCTCTTCTCGCCCATTCCTTCTTACTTTTTCTCTTCTGCTTCTTTTTTCTGTTCTGTCTTCCGTGTCAGTTCTCATAATCCATGTTTTTTTTTCTTTTCTCTCTTTTACTTCCCCGACGAGTATATTTTCATCCTTGTATTTTCTTTCCTGTCTTTTCTCACATATCTTTTCCTGTTTTCTCGTTATTTCTAGTTCTCTTTCCTCTTTCATTTTCCCATCGCTCTCTAATCTCTTTTGTATTTTCTCCCCTGTCGTTCCAGCTCTGTCTTTCTCTCTTTATTTTCGCCTACCCCTTCCTCCTCTTCACTTAGCCGTGCTTATGCGCCGCTTTCGTTTAATGAAATCCGTCTGCGTTTACGTATCTTCAAGTTGGCGTGTGTGTGTGTGTGTGTGTGTGTGTGTGTGTGTGTGTGTGTGTGTGTGTGTGTGTGTGTGTGTGTGTGTGTGTGAAAGGAAATGACTAACAGATTGGTGTAAGTGCTTTTTTTTATATGTACAGTATTATATTTTCTCTTGTCGCATACTGATGGGTGGTGGTGAACATCATCCACTCACTTGATATAATCCTGTCTACTTCTTCCCTCATCATTTATTATTCAATTTCTTTGTCTGCCCTCCTCCTTTCCTACCTCTCCCTTTTCTTCCTGTAAATTTTTGTTACTCTTCAGGTGGCTGTAAACTGAGTGACAAGGCAAATGATTTCCTGTAACCTAGGAAACCATTTACTCGTACAACGCTGGGTGGTAATCGTATAATCAGATCACGGGATGAAGTGGAGCTTAATTTCGTGTCTCTGTTAACTGGTTAGAGACGCAAATGCGGCATCCGCCCAAGAACCAGACCTTCACACTTCTTCCTGCGCCTCACTGTGACGATGCGCTGTCAACCGAAAGGGAAAGTCGGTTCACTGCACGAGAAGGCCATGTTGGGGCGGCAGCGTTCCCTTGGTTGATGGTTCTGCATGGCCAGACAGGTCGGGACGGATCGAAAACAATAATCAGGTGTTAAATTTGCGCGCGCGCGCGCGCGTGCGTGCGTGTGTGTGTGTGTGTGTGTGTGTGTGTGTGTGTGTGTGTGTGTGTGTTTATATGTACTTTTGTGTGTATATGTACCTGCATACGCGTGCATGCCCACCTGTAGAAGACTTACCATATATACTTGTTAAGAAATGCCACCGAATTCTAACATACAGTTTGCAAGACGGTGCAGTCCCAGTCTTTTTGCCGGCATCCCCTTTGACTGTCACAGTGTTGGCTTTTCCATGACGTGTGGTGCAGTATCTACATCCCAAGGCCATCCTGCTGTATTGTGCTCTCTTGCTCAGTGTGTGTGTGCGTGCGTGTGTGCGTGCGTGCGTGCGTGCGTGCGTGCGTGTGTGTGTGTGTGTGTGTGTGTGTGTGTGTGTGTGTGTGTGTGTGTGTGTGTGTGTGTGTGTGTCCATTTTTTCCTCCCCATGTTTTCTCTGTTTTCCTCTCTTTGTTGCTTCTTTCCACGTTCACTAACTCTCTTCCATTATGTATGTCTGTCTCACTCTCTCTCTCTTTCTTGTACCATTTCACATTCTCTTTCTCCTCGCTCCCATCTCATCCCACGCTCACCCTTTCTGCCTCACCTCTTCTCTTGCTCATTCTTTCTTTTCTCTACCCTCCCTCTCTTTCCTCTTTCCCTCGCTCTCTCTGACTTTTCTCTCGCTCCCTTTCTCGTACCCCTCCGCTGGCTGCCTCTCCTGCTCCTCACACCACCTAATTTAATTTCCTCTACCATTCCCTTTTTACTACTTTCATCAGATTATCTCTCCTCCTCCCTCCATTCCTGTTCCTTGCTCTCATTTTGTCCTTCATTGCTTCTTCGGTCTGCAAGGGGAGAGGGTTTCTTCTGATGGCGAAAGAACCATCTGCATTGTGACTGTTTTAAAGCCATCGTTTCACGGGAGGACCTACAGTTTGCCTTCCTTTTTAATTAAGGGCCCGCCAGCTCTGCAGAACTCCATTACACTTGTCTGGTTTTTGCCTCTATCCATCTCTGCAGGATTTTCTCATTTATCCTGTTCATCCCTAATTGCTTCTGTTTCCATTTTCCCTCTCTTACTGGAAACATTTTTTGCTACATTGTTTCACTGGATAGTCATACATTTGTTCTTTTCCGAGGTTTATTTCGTAATGAATTATATAAAGTGCAAATTTCGTATCATTTCTTCCATAATTTATTTTTTCATCCTTCCCGCTAATTGTTCTTGTCTCCATTTTTCTTTTCTTGCTGTGTGTATGTTTTACTACATAGTTTGTGCTACATAGTTTTTGTTCTCGCAGATAATTGTATACAGTCCAGGCTTCATTTCATCCATTTACTTGATAACTGTAATTGTACTTGATGTTTCTGTTTCCAGTTTCCACGAAATTCATCATATTTCATTAAGCCAAATGGCATGCTCTTCCTAGCTTGCCTAATTTCACAAGCATCGACTCATTTATAAAGTATTCATGAAATATGAAGGCATTCAGATGGACGAGCTTTTGTGTCATTAAAGGTAGTACACTCTCTAGTTTATCCCTTTCATCAGATGCAGTTTTCATTTTATTCTTGATATCTCCAGACAATTCGATTAAGTTTTGGAGAAATTTTATAAGTTCGAGGAAATAGATCCACACGTCATTAACGCAGACAGTACTAGTGCCCTCCCCTAAACTGAGCAATACCGACTGATAGTAATTAAAAGTATAAGTTGAAAGAAGGAATTATTATTTTCTCTGCATATAATTTCCATATGTGACCTTCTGTCTTTGTTTTAGCTTACCTTACCTATTCTTCCTCTCTTCTTCCCTATTCCTCCCCTTCCTTCCCTCTGTTCTTCCATCCCTTTATGTCCTGCCTTCCTATTTTTTCTTGCATTTCTTCCTTTTGCCTTCCATTCTTCCTACTCGATCATTTCTTTTCCCCTCCTCTTCCTTCCTTACTATTTATCCCTTTCTCTTTCGCCTTTCTCATCTTCTCTCATTTCCCTTGCCTTCTTCCTTTTCATTTTCGCACCCCCTCTCCTTCCTTTTCATTTTTCATTATCTTTGTTCTTTTTTCTTCGTCCTTTTGAACCTTTTACCTTTTTTCAGTTTTGAGTCATTATTTTTAGATGTAATATAATCCCCTCTTTAATGGTCTCTTCTTTTCTTATTCTTTTTTTTTCCTGTCTTCGTTTTCCTCCTGTCCATTCCCTTCCACTCTCATCCTCCACATCATCCCACCCTCTTACCTTTCTCTCTTCTTCATGTCCCTTCTACTCCTTTTCTCTTCTCCTTCCCTCCCACTCTCCTTCCCCCCCCTCCCCTCTTTTCTTCTTGCTTTCCTTCTCGCCGTTCCATCTCATCTGTTTCCTCTTCCCTCTCTCTTCCGCCTTTTCCTGTCCTATCTTTCCAGTGTCTCCTTCATGTTCTTCTTTACCCTCCCCTCTTACCTCTTATGTCCAATCAGAATCGTACCTAACCAGACCTGTACTTGATATCCATGTCCTGAGTCAGTGGTGCCCCCTGTTTTCTCTCCATTTCTTTACCTTTCTTCTTTCCCTGCGTCTACCTCCTGATGCATCCTTCCCGTTCTCTCCTTCCTCCTCTTCCTATCGTCTCTATTTTCTCCCCATCTTCCTTCCCTCCTTCCTCCCTTCGGCACACCCACCCACAGACGTGCCTAACCAAAGTCTATACTTAAATTGCAGATCTTCAGTCGCGTGTCCCCTCTCTTCTTCACCCTCATCTATTTCCTTCTCCTATCTCTTGCTTCACCTTCCTCCTGCCTTTCTTCATTTCCTTTCTTATACCTCCCTTCCTTTCTTTCCTCCTACCTGCCCTCCTTTCCTTCCTCCTACCTGCCCTCCTTTCCTTCCTCCTACCTGCCTTCCTTTCCTGCCTTCTGCCTACCCTTCTTTCCTTCGTCCCACTCTCCCTTCCTCTTCCTTCTTACCACACGCACCCAAAGTCGTGTTTAAGATGCAAGTTCCCAGTTCCTCATTCTTACTCCTTATTCCATCTCATTTCTCCTCTTCCTTCAATTCCAGTACCATATCTTCCAACACTTCCCCCCCTCTCTCCCCTTTCTCTCATTCGTCCTTCCCCTTTCACCCTTCCCTTCCCTCCTTCCTCTGCCACACCCAACCAGAAACGTGCCTAACTCGAGCCAAAACTTAAGATTAAGTCCTCAGTTGTCCACCCCTACCCTTTAACTCCTTCCTCTTTCCCTCTTTCCTCCCATTCCAGTACCTCCATCTCCCCTCCTTTCTCCTTCTGTAGTGCTCGTACCTGCTTCTCTCTTCTTTCCTTCTCCCATCCCACTTTTTCCTACTCTTCCATCACTTCCTTCTTCCCTCTCTGACTCCATTCTCCCCCTTCTCCTTCCCTCCTCGTCACACCCACCCAAAGATCTGCCTTAGACGAGATGGAAGTACAGAATTATACATCGTCTCTCCTTCCTCTTTATCTCATTCCTTTCTCCTTTCTCCTTCTCTCCTTCCTCACTGATTCTCTCATTTCCTCCCATTTTCCCCATTTCCTTTTCCTTGTCTTTTTCTCCTCCTCCTCCTCCTCCTCCTCCTCTCCACACCCACTCCGTGACATGCCTAACCCGAGACCAGACTTAAGATTCACGTCCTGAGTGGTGAACCCTCTCTCTTTCCTTTGTCCTTCTCACCCTTCTGGCTTTCCAATACCTCTTTCCTCTCACATCCCCTCTACCCCTCTCTCTCAATACCTCTTTCTTTCCTCTCTCCTCCCCTCCACCCCTCTCTCTGTCCATTCTCTTTCTCACCTTCCAGGCTTTCCAATACCTCTTTTTCTTTCTCCCCTCCCCTCCACCCCTCTCTCCCCCACCCTCCTTCCTTACCCCTCGACGTGCCTAAACTAGAGTAAACTTAAGATGCAAGTCTTGAGTCCTCCACCTCGACTCTTAGTTTCTACTTTTTCTCTCTCCTCCCTCCACAGTACCTCCTTTTCCCTTCTCTCCTTTCCTCTCTTCTCTTCTCCTCTACTTCATTCCTTTTACTCTTCTTCCCCACCACACCCACCTCGCGACGTGCCTACCCGAGCCAGTACTTACGATTTGAGTCCTGCATCATACACCCGCTCATTTTCTTTTCCTTTCTCTCTCCTTCACTCTTCTGTATCCTGACCCTTTCTGTCCATCCCCTCTTACCTTCTGTCCTCTGTTCCTTCTCACACCCTCTCTCCTTCTTTCCCTCTCACACCTTCTCTTCTCCATTCCCTCTCACGCCCTCTCTTCCTCATTCCTCCTCCGTTTCCCCTCCACAACCACCCAGCGACGTGCCTACCTCCAGCTGAACTTAAGATGCAAGTCCTGCGTCGTGCACCCTCTCCCGTGTTTACCCTGGTCCGGATTTCAGCCCCTCCTGGAGTCAGCACAAAAAAAGATGGGGAGTCGGGGAGAGAAAAGGCCGCGGTGCTTCCATATATCACCGTGAATTTAGGAGGAGCAAGAATTATTATAGATACTTGTAGGAGATTTACTGAGCGGCCGCAATAAAGCTACGAGACTCTGGTTCCATGGAGGATTTATAGTAGTGTTATACGGGAATTAATTTACTCTGACACAACACCGCGATATATCTTTGACTACGACCAACTGTTGCTTTGGGTAATTAATTAGCTAGTTGTTGACACTTAATTACTTCATTACAAAATCTGCTTTCGGTGGATGCAAAAAGCTTGACTAATTGATGCAGGTAATAATTCTCTGAGGAAAAGGCTTTATACAAAGATTTATGCAGGATGTGGAGATATATCTGAGCAGGTACGTTCGCGCCACAACATCGAAATGCATTACGTTATTCCCCCAACAGGAGTTACTCGACATCACTAGTGCCGCGTGGGTGGTGATGGAAGTTCCTGTGCGTGCGTGGGGTGGAAAGAGATATAGGAATAATGACATGAATCTTTAGTGGCTTTTGGGACATGAATCAGAGGAGAGGCAAGTCTTAGTCTCAGTCTCTGACCTTTTCCCCCTACCCCATTTTGTCTTGTAGGTGTTACATGTATGCATTATTTACCATAACCTCCTAAACGTCAAAGATTTCCCAAAATTAAATAGAATCGTACAACGATAATGAGAATAAATACAGGTGAATGTAGGCTGCTTGACCGTGGAGAGGTTAACCCTCACCCAAGGAATACGTTGATAATTTTCTGTCTTGTTTATCTTAAGGATATTTGTTAAACAACAGCTAGGAATGGTAAGATCCCGTATCCTAACTCCTAACCGTACATCATGCATTGCCCACGGTTAATTGCAGAGACTGTTAACCAGAACTTGAAGGTAAGTTTTGGATATGTTTCAGTGAAAGTCATTACTTCATAATTGATATATATTTTATAGATTTTTGAAGAAATAAAGTTAACAGAAATTTGCCTAGAAGGGTATTTACTACAGTTCAAATAAATTAATGGTCGTACATGTAGGTACATTTAATGTTAAACAGGTAAACCCTTTGTAGGAAATTAGTGTATATTAATTTAACCCTCCCATGTTGGGGCAACTGTTATTACACTTCAACTGACGGCAGACAAATTTACTGACAGTGAAGCATATGACACACAATTGTTGAACCATTTACTCACTCATTGTCGAAACAACACTAGTACTCTCTTTCAGCTAACTCGAGATAATTATATTCAGTTGAGAGTGTCACTGGAGCCTGTGAGTGGTAATGCGCCATAATTAAAATCGCCAGGAGCCTGTGGATGAGGCAGTGCGGCGCTATGTAAGGAATGAGTGCAGTGGATTAGAACAGAGGATGAAGAAGTGTGGCGCTTTAATGGTGTTACTGTTATTTATGGAGCGAGAACGTACCAGCGCTGACGGACGAGCCTGGTGACGTTAAGGTTTCGAAAAGTGGGTGTGAAGGGAAGGAAGAGTGCCAGTGATTCTTTGCGGAGTATTCTTTTCGTGGAATCGACGGTATTTATGGATTGTTTTGGGGATATATGAACTAGAGAGAGTATTTGATGGTTGTGGAGATTGTAATGTGGTGACAATATTCGGTATTTATACGGTGAAAGAATAAGCTGGGTAGATTTGAGCAGAGGATGAGGAAACGTGGCTCTTTAGTGGCCTGATTTAGAGAGAGAGAGAGAGAGAGAGAGAGAGAGAGAGAGAGAGTGTAGTGGTGAAAACGGACATGGCTTGGTTATGTGATAATGGCGCGGAGAGGGTGTATACAGTTCTGGTGAGTTTTTACGGAATGCAGTATGTGGAATAGAGTTAAATTTGATGATTCATTTGAGAGTATATTAGACAGTGACATACGGGGGATTCGTTGTGGAATACACGTAACAGCGTATCTGGTGTCTCTCAGTGAGGTATATGAAGCAGAAAAATATTTGGCTATTCTTTGTGGAGGGAATGACAGGAGTGGAAGGGAGCAGAGAATGAAGAAGCGTGGCTCCTTAGGTGGTGTGATTTACGGAGCAAGGGAACTAATGAAGATGGACGTAGCTTGATGATGTGGTTGTGGCGCGGAGTGGGTGTGTGGTGATTCTTTGTGGAGTACGGTGTGTGGGATGGGTGTATGTTTGGTAATTTTTGTGGAGTTTGTGGGACGGTTTTGGTGACTTCTCGTGAATTATGTGGAGTAGCAGGGATCGTGCTGGTGACTGTCTGGAGTATGGGATGTGGGAGAGACTATTTTTTTTAGTATAAGAGAAAGTGACTTATTTGGTGTACTTGTGATGTGATAGGATCGGAAAGTGGGCGTATGTGGGGGAATGGACAGTGCTGGTGAGTCTTTGCGGAGTGCGGTGTGTGAAAATGAATCATATGAGTATGTTATGATATAGCCTAGTGATTTACTTGGGGAACTAAACTGTTTTTGCTTTAGTTTGACCCATATTTTCGTCCTTTGTCATTTATTTTGAACAGGTCAGCTGCAGAAAAAAAAAGCAATATTATAACTCAACATCTTCTTCATAGCGCCTCTTCATGGCTAGATTCATATATCGGAGTGAAATGAGTATAGTGAAAGTAGCCGTGGTTTGGTAATGAGAGAGAGAGAGAGAGAGAGAGAGAGAGAGAGAGAGAGAGAGAGAGAGAGAGAGAGAGAGAGAGAATGACATGCCAGTATTTTTTTTAATGGAGAATGTGAAATAGAAGCATGTTAGGCAATTCTTTGTGGCGTATATATTATGACAGAAACATATTACGTAATTTTTTGTGCAGCATGAGGAAGTGAGACGTGTTAAGCGATTCTGGAGTATGTGGAACAGCTTTGATGATTCTTTGTGGAGTATATGAGACAATTACGTGTTTGATTATTTTTTGGCAGTTAGTTAGTTATGGCTACAATAATTGCTTAGTGTTACTTGTGTCTGTGTAGAGTATTTATGGAGTATACGAGTGGTTCTCTGACCGGAATGTAGACCAGAGTTATGACTTTTATGATTCTTTGTGGAGTATTTGGGTCGGTGACATATTTTACGACACTTTGTGGAGCGCAATCAGTACTCCAGTGCAATTGTTTTACTCTCAGGTATGCCCGTCACTTTCCTCTGTAATGCATCTAATCAAAGAATAATTTTTGAACCTACCGTAGCGTAGAAAAATTGCCCAACTTACATTGGCCCGTTGCTTAATAGGTGATGCTGTGTAGGACGATGACTTATTTCCTACTTTCAGAATGTGGGACGATGACACACATGACAATTCTCTTAGGAGTATGCGGGGCGTTGACATATTTCCTGGTTCTGTTATTGGTGCGGGGCAATAACATATTCAGCGACCCTTGGATATGTAGGACAATGAGAGAATAATGGCGTGTGTGGAATTGTTTGGTATTATTATGCAGGTATGTGTGCTAGTGACATGTTTGCTGCCTTTTTGCGATAGATTCTAGGGCAGCTATACCAGTGCGTCATGTGTAAGTATAGGTGGAACGATAAAATTATTTGTTGCCCTTAGTAACCTAATTATAGTTGGTCTGGTTATATAGCAAGTCGTGACTGTAAGAATTTCCGCGAGCCTTAGTTATTTGATTCCACTGAATCTCCTTGGTTACATGTCAGATCTGACTTCAATTGACCATCAGCTGAGCTGAAAGGAGAGGGATCTTCCTCGCGGGGGGGGAAAAAAAAAAAAAAAAAAAAAAACGTCCTTTGGTGTTGCAATTGTGAGTTCCTAGGTACGCATGTCCGCAACTATACGTCCATGAGCGTGAGTTCCCAGACACTTCTCTGCCGGCTGTGGCAATGGAAGGTGCTACATGAACTGTTTTTATGTGATAGCAATATCAAGCACACAACAGGATTTTCAGAAGGAAGGATTCCTTCTGTTGTTTAGAGTGGAGTGGAATATATATATATATTATATATATATATATATATATATATATATATATATATATATATATATATATATATATATATATATATATATATATATGGAAGGCAGGACACTATGCTGGCAAACGACTGTCGCTTTTCCTCTCGGCTGTACATGGTGTGTCCTGTGTATATGTGAGAGTAAAATAATTGGTAACCATTGTGAGTGTCTTGGACGGAGACGTAGCTTGGGCCTTCTTCTTGTGCGGTGCCTCTTTTGTGAAGCTGCAGGGCAATAACATAGTACTTGGGTCCTCCTTGAAAACATGTTGGACAGTGACGAAGCTGGTGCCTCCACAGTAACTACCAGCGTCTGTCACCCTGATTCCTCAAACTGGTATCAGAGGGGAAGATTGTATAATAAGTGCGATCTCTGCTTTGTTTGTGACTGTGCTTTGTAACGTAACAAGACTTTATAATAAGTGTGATTTCTGCTTTTTTTTATTATTAATATTGTGCTTTGTACATTAGCGAGACTATAATTATGATGCTTGTAATCTTTGCTTTGTTGCTGACTGTGCTGTATAACGTAGTAGTGTATAATGAATTTGATCTCTCTTTCGTTGCTGACTGTGCACTATAATGTAGCATACATACCCTTCTTAATGTCATAGGTTTAACAGCCCGTTCCTTAAGGCCCAGCAATTCTTTTTATCATTCACCTCCACATGTCACCATTTCGGCGCTAACACCCATCGTCCATATTGAATACATGTTAGGGTTGTTTCAGTACTGGTTTTAGTGGGGATATTTTTAAGACATGTCGGCGGAGCTTCATTAATAATCACAGTTTGTTTTAACGAAATTCAAAGCCTCCCAGCGTGTTCGATATATGGCCGTCACTAGGTGGGATCTTACTTACTCTTCGTTCTCATTTTTTGTCTGTGCTGGCATGTGGCAAGAGTCAGGTAATTTTCTTTTAGTGTATGGAACAGTGCTGATTTTGGTTTTTGCGAATTTAACAGGGATAAAGTCACTGTAGTACTGCATATATGTAGTAGAATCTTCAGCTTCATTCCTAAATTAGTTGCTTACGTCCAAGTGATATAAAAATTCAGTTCAAAATTATTACTGTACGTGTGTGAACTAATTACAGTTGTCTGTGAGCTGTACATATTACTTCGGTAAATACTGCACTGTCAATTTCCCTCATATATACTGCACTATTAATTTCCCCCATATATTCATCAAGGACACACTTTCAATTAATTAGCATTGTCAGATCAAAGAGACTGCCTACTCACATCCTGCTTGAAATATTAAACTAGTAACACACACCGATAGCTACACAGAGGTCAACGGTACACCTACAGTTATCCAAGAATATATATAGATAAAAAAGCGCCTACACAGATCCTGTTTTGAATGTTACACCAGAAACCACGCCTTTAATTATAGGTACATACTTGTCTCAGTCTTCATCCCTTTCCTATTCGGTATATGTATCTGAGAGAGAGAGAGAGAGAGAGAGAGAGAGAGAGCTTGCGAACGAGCGTGTGTGTGTGTGTGTGTGTGGGTGTGTGTGTGGGTGTGGGTGTGGGTGGGTGTGTATTTACTAAGAATTATAATAAAATTATGTTATATGGCACAGAATTTCAACAACTAGAACACATAATTAAAGTACTTAGATATCTTAGTGGTAATGATCACCCAGATGTAGTAAGAGGAACTAGAGAAACAATAAATGTGCCACACATTTCTAGTGACAGGAGAGTAAAGCTCGTGGGAAAGAAATACAGGATAGAGAACAAGCTGTGTATTTATTCACTGGTTCGCCTTGTGCATCTTCGGAGAGACTGAAGACGTTGGTCCGTATCCTAAGTGGAAACGGATGCGGAGGGTTCGTAGCATCTTTTCCTATGCGAATTGTTTTGTATATTACGGCGTAGTGTTCTTGTGTATTTTATTTATATCGTTTCAACATCGACATAGATTGCGTCAGTGACAAACAAGTGGAAGCTGAGGTGTAACTTGCACGATAAATTTCTAGGGAAAAAGCGTTACGAAATTTCCAAGGACACTTATAGTAGGAATTTACGTTGTTGTTGTGGCCCCATGTTCATTTGAAACAGGAACCCGATAGACTGCTGGCTTATGTTCTTCTGCATTCGAACACCATCCACTAGGGGGATAGGGATGTAGCTGGGGGAAGTTTGTAATGTATATCCAGATAGTTATTCCGCCCACTTAAATCGTTGCCACAACTTAAGGACATCCTCTTTGAAACGCGAGAGGTATAAAGAACGTAAGCTCTTTGATGTATTCCCTCCCACTCATTTTAGCAACATATGGATTACCTATAACACTACAGCAACTCATCGAACGCAGTCTGGTCCCTTCAGAATTAAAAGGTAGTCATCCAAGAGTGATTATTAAGTGCTGAGGGTAGTGTTTGTGTTCATTATTTTACAAACATTTCAGTAACTAATCATACACATTTTAGATGAACTTCATTTCACAAGATATGAAATCTTAAAATATTCAACATACCCACCGTAAAACCTCTTACACCTTGAAACCAGTTTATTGAGCTACGAGTGAGTCATAGGAGCCTTGGAGTTTGAGGAGGGCATGAGGGAGGCAGAAGTTATATATTTTACTCTTACCCTGAAGTTCCCATTTTCCATCTAGGCTGCAGAAAACTAACACAAGATTAATACATGAAAAAATTGTGCTTGTCATAAAGATGTGCTGCATAAAGGATACAGAGCTGTAGTATTGTCGAATTTTGCAGTAAGGGAAGTGAGAGACGCTGAAAAGGGATAAAGTCCTGGGCCAAAATACGGTGAAATAACTAGAGTAACACAAGTATGACCGTGGCAAACTACTGGTAACATCTTGAGAATTGCAGACCAGAGTGTAATTATTATGCACAAGGAGGTTTGGAAGCGCACGTGATGGGATAATGAGGAAGGAAAGACAGGGAACGAGGTGGAAAATGGAGGGGCGGAGTAGTTGAGGGTGAAGGCTTGGAGTGTGAGAGGGCGTGGTGGTGACTGGTGACTGAGAAGCTTGGTGATGTTTTTGCTGAGGCTTCTGAATATTAAATGTGGGTTAGTATTGGGTAGTGGATAGGCGTTTTTAGCTGTGGGATTGATACTGTATAATTATTAGATTCGTATATTCCAGGAAGCTTTAACGGTATAATTAAAAGATTCTCTCTCTCTCTCTCTCTCTCTCTCTCTCTCATTTTTTTTTAATTCATCCATCCATCCATCCATCATCCAATCCTACATTGCCCCATGAGGAGCGTAGGAGCCCGGGGCTAGGCAGTTGGTCTCTACATGTAAGATGAAAGTGACCAGCCTCACTTATCCCTGAGTGGCATTACATGAGCAGTCAACCTCAACCATCCCTTAGATATAAACCTTCACCGGCTCAATCCGATTGGAGCGCAATAATTACCCACTAAACCACCAGGCGCCAAAATTTGGTTATATGGTTACCACCCAGCGTAGTAAATGGTTTCCTTGTGCACAGGAAACCATTTGGCTTGTCACTCAGTGTAGAGTCACCCACAGGCTGAAGGAAGTGGAAAGAATGAAGGATAAAAAGACAGAAGAGGGAGTGTAAAGTCACCCGCAGGCGGAAGGACAAGGAAAAAATGAAGGAAAGAAAGACAGAAGAGAATGGAAGGAAAGAAGGATGGAGAGGAAAGGACTGACACCCGAGAGCAGCACTACATCGAATGAGTGGATTTTGAGCGCTTGGGATATTTGCCCTAAAATGAAGGAGTCAGTGAATGGTGTAACTCAACCCTCCATTTCGAAAGATCTATCCAAAGCTTAATAAAATCGTCAGGAAGTATGGGGAATAGTATATAGATTACATCCTCTGACTGAAGGGGTTCATATGTTACGACAAGACATTTTCCTGCCTCACTTGGTGTTCTGGCACCCTCAAGACCAGTGATGTTCTGAGTCACTTCTCAGTTCTTCAAGAAAAATGTTCTGCATTACTACATTAGCTGTTGGATGTCTGATCGAATTCCAGATTTCAGTTGTGACACAACACATGCATTTTCTTTACTTGATTTTCGCTTATGAATATAGATATATACCATCAGAAATTCAAGAACCTCTCCTCTACTTATGCAGCCTAAAGATTATCAGATACGATGGATTTATATTTCCGAGATAATGATATATATATATATATATATATATATATATATATATATATATATATATATATATATATATATATATATATATATACGGCAATAAGAGCTTTTTGATGCACTGTATGTCACAGATGTTACTGGACTCATCATGGAGTACACTTACACCAGTGAGTTTTACCTCCTAAAATTTGGCCCAGTAGTCTGGAGTTTTGCAGTGATCATAGAATGGACAGTTACGAGTGCTCGGACGAGAATGGAGGGAATATATTCAGAGATTACGTGCAACGATATGGAAAAATCTTTAATTGTTATGGAAGAGATGAATTTAGAAAATAAATGCACCCCGGTGTAGTGGTTAGCATCGCAGACAGCGAAGCCGCCGGCCTGTCAGCGCCAGTGTTCGAATCCTGGCAGCTGGTGTCACTCGACTCTGGTGTCCATCGACTCTGGTGTCCATCCACCTTTTGTGGGTTGGTAGGTGAAACGAGTACCAAGGGTAACAGCTAGGGGAGATAACTGTGGTAACCTGGATTATACAGTGGCCTTATATCCCAGGATATTGGGTCAGTATCCCACCACAAACTCCGTGGTTTATGTTACGCTATGTGTTGTATATATACCAGGTGAAAATTCTCAATATCAGCAAGGTTTCTAAGTAAGCTTCGTTTAAATAATGATTAGGTAACGTCTTCAGGCAGAAACTCTCTCTCTCTCTCTCTCTCTCTCTCTCTCTCTCTCTCTCTCTCTCTGTATCTATCTCATTTTTGTCTTATGACGCTGTTACTAATTTAGGAGAGGCTTTTCGAACTGGAGGATTTGGATCTAGTCGTTCCCAGCTATTTCGGTACAAGAGAGCTACCCTAAACTGAACTTAGTCGTCTGCAGAGTGCAAGAATAAAACAGAAAGTTCGGTATCGTAATGAATTATTTAAGCCGAATAGATCAGTGAAAAAAAAAGGCTAATCCTTTGCCAATAAAATCCAAACCAGGTTATTACGAAGATGTCCTCTCATTATAGTCATGATGTCTCCAGGCGATTTACTCATCTCACTGGGATTTTTTATTTTATTTTATTGGACGGGATTCATTATCCCCCTCACTACGAGGTCTTCCTTGAGCTAGAAGAAACTTGTCTGTAGTAAAGAAGACAAAATTATTTAACTTTCTCCTAAAGCGAAGGAAACCGTTTGAAAGTACCAAGGAAAAATGGCTTCATGGATCTTACTGTTGTTGCTGTTGTCTAAACGATCAGATCTGTCTACCACAAGTAAGCAACTGCTTCTGCGAGGCCTTACAGGTACCAGTACAATATAATACATCGTGCGTGGAACTGGTACCCCCTTGTGGTCGGATTAAGGTCGGCCCAGGGTCTTTCCCCATTTTGAGGTGCCGAAAAATATGAGGACATTTGGCTTCTCGGTGAACGCTGCAGGTACTCCGCCCAGGATGCGCAGCGCCACCACGTGAAGGCTCCTCGTCAGTTCTTCCTGAATCTGATAAGGTTAGGCAGGCGGATGGTGTGCCGTGGAAGGAGAGGTTATTGCTAAATAGAGAAAAAAAGCCTAGACTGTAGGTCTTGTTTTCGGTCCTCCCTCTGCGGAATACGAAGCTGTGGGATTGATATAGAGATACAGATACCTAGTAAGGAGTATGATGATAATCCTTAATTCGCTATAGTTCGGGACGATTGTAGTATTCTTTTTCAGCTATAGTGAATATTTCATTTGCCTGGTAATAGAAACCTGATTGCTGAAAATATCATTAACCCTGGCGATAACTCTAGCATACTATGTCACGTGATGCCAGACGGGTTTATTTATTTGAGAATGAGTAGTAGGAGATAAGTGTTCACGTCTCTCATACTCCACACTGATAAACCTTGCATATTTCTTTGTCTTGATGTCTCGCACCTAGTCGCTGATATCTCTAACTTTCTACCTAATTTTATGACACTTTCTACCTAATTTTGTGACACACTTCCGGGAAATGCAAGATCCTTGGAGGTGGTGTACATTCGCTTCAAATAGTATCACTACTCAGGTGATCAGTGGCTTCACAATAAACATGTTTGTTATTCTCGTTTTCCTCGTAAGGCAAACAGTGTTGAATGGATAGTGTAGATCGTATGCTGCATAAACTCTCTTTTTTAGGTCTGTGTGGGTGAGGGTATACATTTTTTCTTCAGCTGCTGTGTAGGCGTATTTGAGCTGCTGTTCTTGTTTCGCATTGTGTGTGTGTTTAATTTTACGAGGAGTTACGGAACATTGGGAGGTAGCCTGTCCACCTTTGCAAAATATAAGCCCCTGTTGAATGTAGGTCAGTGCAGACGCCTTTGTTGAGTTATGCTGTCTCCATGGAGTACACTGCAGAGAGACGTGACCTAGTTACTGTTCGTTCACCGAAAATTGGGGGGAGTTTTCGTTCCTCATGCACCCTATTTCTCTTACCACAGAGGCAGAATAATACATTAGTACTGCTCTGCTTCCATTCCATTACTTCTTTCGTCAGTAGCAACATATTCCAGTGGTAGTGTCTCTCTGCTGCTCAACATTCATGATAGACATATGGCAGTTTTAGGTAAAGTTAACACTACCAAACTTCCATGACTCGCCCTTACCAAAGTAAAATAATCTAATGCTCATCGAAATACTAAGAACTGACACGAGTATCAGAGTTAAAAGTGATTGTATTAACATTTATGCTTCTTTGACTATTCCGAGTTGAATGGCATCGTCTGATGCTAGCTGGACTATACTCGAGTTGTATCGATCATGAGATGGTTGGTCGGTTGTACATGAAGAATGTGCATTATAACTGGAGCAGCTTCATCTGTCTCCAGCTGCTGCTCAAGTCATGGAGGTGATGGGTAGGTGTAGCTTATTATTCATGTTTATTAGTCCCCTACCGGTCAAACCGGTCGGGGATTATAGGTAAGCTCGGTTCCATCAGCACGTCCGGCTTTCCGTCCACAGTTTCGTGTCCTTTATGTAACTTCCACATGCATGGACAGATTTTGATATAACTTCACACAATTGTTCCCCATACCATGAAGATTTGTTGCGTGCAACAACCAGCCATCTACTTCCAAGGTCAAGGTCACACTTGGTGCTCAAACAAGGTCGGGTGCTGTCAGACTTAACAGCCGTATCTTCATTCGTGTCCGCTGTTTAACTTCCACATGCATGGACAGATTATGATAAAACTTCACACAGTTGTTCCCCATACCATGATGGTATGTCGCGGGCAACAACCAGCCATCCACTCCCAAGGTCAAGGTCTTTACGTACCCATATTGTGTACACAGTACTTATGTATGGCTATCTTCCGGTAGGGGACTTTGTGTTCCATAGCAATACTTCATTCACCTATGTTGGATAGAAAACTATTATATAAGACAATAGGCTATGAAAACCATATCATGTCAAAGATTACACTTACATATCTTCAGTGGACAAGGCTTTATTGCTGCAGTTAGATAGTAGCGTTTGTTTATGAACTAGCCTCGGCAGAAGAATCACACGTCTTATACTTGCTTCACAATGTATTGAGTCTCGTAATAGGTATTCAGAAGTATGGCTACCTTCAGTAACGATTTTTATAACATGATTTGTTCCAATAAATCCTTGCTTCCCAAACTTATGGAGGAAACGATGATAAATTTTACCAAAATAAAGTAAAATAATAAACAACCTCTTAATATTCCAATCCCATTGTATGAGTGAGACCACCAGGCGTTTGGTTGGTATTGAAGACGGTTTAAGATTAATGTCTGTCGATTGTTTTAGGTTCATCATCGCAGACAATCAATATGACTAAGTTACAGTCTTCCGCTAGAATATGACACTCAGCAATACAGATCCTCAACAATACTGCTAGGCGAACTGGACACAGGTAAGTGATATTTAGATGGCCAGTGGTCGAACAGTCTTAAAAAAAAATAATAATAAAAAATAAAGTCTATTCGCGCTCAGACCGGCCTGTGAACACATTGCACAGGCCACCCGAAAGGCCTGTACAGGCAGAATCAGTCAAGGATGACCTCAACAACCTACACACACCCACACACCTACACACGTATAGTTTTGCCTGAACAGGCCGGTTTGTGCAGGCGACCAGAAGGCCGGTTTGAGCGTGTGTGAAACCCAAACAATGGATTAGTGCATTATTTGCCGGATGGAGGTTTTTTGATATTGTAGTACTCAAATACTCTCTTGGTCAATCTCTTATAGTACAAAGCTCCTTTCATGTTACATTTGATTTGCTGTTCGACCTTCAAATATCCGTGTGTGTGTGTTTATATATATATATATATATATATATATATATATATATATATATATATATATATATATATATGTAGTGCTGCTTTGTCTGTTTGCCCTTTCTCCTCTTCCGTCCTTCCTCTTCTGCCTTTTTTTCCTTCAATTTTTCCTCTTTCTTCTGCCTACCGGTGACTTTACACTCCCTCTTCTATCTTTCTTTCCTTTATTCTTTCCTCTTCCTTCTGTCTAAGGGTGACTCTACACTGAGTGACAAGCCGAATGATTTCCTGTACACCAGGAAACCATTTACTACGCTGGGTGGTAGCCATAACACCAAATTATGGCGCCTGGTGGTTTAATGGGTTATTAAGGCGCTCCAATCGGATTGATCCTGTGCAGGTTTTAAATCCAAGGGGTGATGGGGGTTTATTGCTAACGTAATGCCGCTCAGGCATGAGTGAAACTTGTCACTCTCATATTAAATCTCAGGACCAACTTGCCTAGCCCCGGTCTCTGACGCCCCTCATGGGGTAACACAGGATTGGATGATGGATATATATATATATATATATATATATATATATATATATATATATATATATATATATATATATATATATAGAGAGAGAGAGAGAGAGAGAGAGAGAGAGAGAGAATGTTGGTGTATCTGTCCTTCTGTCTGTCTGACTGACTGTCTCTCCTCTATGGAAATCGAGGGGGATGCATGTACTGATAGAACTCCATAAACAGCTCTAACAGGTATAACATTGTACGACTAATTTAAATGTGTGCATTACTGTTGCTAAAGCAATGATGTCCAAGGTTAGGACAAATTAGAAATTATTAAGTAAAAAATGGTGGGATCATGGTAGCCAGTTACCATAGTTTGTTTTTCTTTTCTTTTTTAATTATATCATCCTTAGACTGAACTGGTCGCCTGGGTGGACGGATTGGTGAGGTGAGTGCTCAGGGTTGAGTGAATGGGTGGTTGTAAAGGAACAGAACCGGTGGGTGTCGTGGGGCAGGGTGGATGGGGTGGGTGGGTATGGTCGGATGGGTGTGGTGGGGCTCCTTGGGGGTGAGTGGGTGAGCAGGGTAGATGGGAAGGTGGGTGGGTGGGAGGGATTGTGTGAGAGTGGGTGGCGGGAAATAGGTCCATGATAGGAGTAAGTCCATGAGGAATATATCCATAAGGAATGTGCCCCGAATATACAGTAGGTTCTGTGCGTAAAATGGGACCTCGAGGGATTTCTTCCACAGTGGAAGTGACCATCTAGGTCCAGGACAATGGCGGCATGCATGCTTCTCTACGCAGTACTAAAATTCTCTCTCTCTTTCTCTCTCTTTCTCTCTCTCTAATTTGAGGAAAAAAAGGTACATAAACCAACCTACCAGATTTATTTTTAGTGACAATCGATTAGACGACGACGATGATGATCATGATGATGGTGACAGCGATTATGATGATGATAATAATGGTGATGATTGTTGTTGCAGTTGTATATGTAGTTTTTACTACTACTACTATTACTGCTACTGTTAGTACCGTACTACTACTGCTAATGCTACTACTATTATTATTATTATTATTATTATTATTATTATTATTATTATTATTATTATTATTTATTCATTGCCACACACTACAAATGCCCACCCACCTCTTTGATGATGATGATGATGGTGATGATGAAATGATTACTGAGTATTCGGTAAAGACAAACATAGAAAGATTTCACCATACCTTTCACCCGTGAAAATAAGAATATGATGATGATGGTGATGATGATAATGATGATTGATGATGATGATGATGATGTGTACTCGATGCTACAATTATTAATATAGCCTTCCAACCTCATTCATAGGAGTGAGAATTGGGTTAATATTATGATGATGATGACCATGATGATGATGATGTCTGCTCTCGATGCTGCAGTTAAAAGAGCTTACCCACCCCATTCATAACAGTTTGGCTCAGGTTAGCATGTTGTTGTTGATGATGATGATGAAAATGCTG